>NC_055680.1:10999771-11301667 GCF_017976325.1 Chelmon rostratus | reverse complement strand
TTCAAACTGATTGCACAAGCTTTCCCAAACTCTTGCGCTGCAGGAAAGTCTTGAACGTGCACATGAAAAAATCTGGTTATTCATAGCTGTGACCCAGGTCTGCCCTCAATCCTGCCACAGAGCCCGTTCCTCCATGTTCACTAGAGGGGGCTGTCCATGCATGTATTTTATAGCTTCCACCTGACTCCACATGTGCTGTATAATGACATGGACAAAATCCACATTTCGATGGCACCCAGTCACAATGAGAGGACGGCTCTCTGCTTCAGCGTCGCCCTTTTGGCATCTTAATTTAAAATCCCTCGGCAGGCATCCTGCCGCCGCGGAGCCGTAGGAGCCAGACAGGATCACCTTCTACTTGACAAACTTCCTTTTATGTCTGTCAACAAAATATACTCCACACAGAACAGTGTCATTGTAGTATTTGTGCTACCGGACGCAGGAAAGGTGTGATGATCACAGCATCACAACAGCATAACTGCACTTTTCTTTTATTGTGTCTGTGTCACTGGGGGACCTCTCTGCTTTGATCTACGGTGCCAAGAGTTTTATGTGCTCTCCAGTTATAGCGTCGCTCTGCTGAATATACCGACCCCAATGCCCTTAATCAAAAGCCACAGACAGCTGCGACGCGCTCCCACTGCTGTATTCTGTTGTGCTCGTCCGTGTTGTCTCTAAAGGGGCACGACACTCAATTTTAACAATACCTTAGAAAAAGTGCATTGTCTTCCTCAGAGGAGGCTGGTAGAAGAGATGACTCTGTGATATCGTGTACAGGTATTCTAAAGTGTTTGCCAAAATGTAAGCCCGACTACTAATTTGAGTGGATTTACATCCTCCTTCCATGATGTTAATGAATCACTCAAGTTCTTGGCTGAGGTGGATGAATGTGTGTGTGTGTGTGGATCAATTAAAAACCCCACTATCTGTTCATGCCAGTAGCCAGACGGTAGCAGCAAACCAGAGAAAAGCCTGACGTGATTTATTTTTGTGTGTACTGTTCGGTGCATTATGCAGCCCGTCTCATCTGTCAATACGCGTGCGCGCGTGCGTGCGTGCGTGCGTGCACGTTCGTGGAGATCCATATAAGCATATCAAGACAACTCCATTACCTTGCTGCAGTCACCTCGGGGGGGCTCTGGCACGGGTTGTTTGCGATAGGCAGCTATTTGTATGCAAGCTATCACTTAAGCTGTTTAAAGTTGATAAAAGCAGGAGGCCTTAGGGATGTGATGCTTAAAATCATCTACCCCTCCAACGCACCATCATCAAGGCAACAGTATGTCACCGCGGAGACCACTAATTACATTACATTTAACCCCACAATTATTCCCAGTGTTCCGATCTGCTCTGTTTGGCTTTTTCAGCCTGTGTTGTAGGTTTTTAGCTCAGATTTCATTAATTCTGTGTTCTTTTTCCTTTAGAAATATCCCTCTCTCTCGCTAATCATCCACTTTTTGGAATTGAGTCTGGTGAAAGAGAACAAAGGAGAGAGTGGGAGGGATGGCAGGGAGGACAGAGGGAGAGATGACTTGTGGAGAGACTGTGTCAAGGGTGGCTTTTGTTTAATAAATTGCTTCTCAGGGGCCGGCGAGTGCCAGATTTTTTGGACGAGGCCAGCCCCGTTCTGCGGCATCGTGGAGTTTATGACGCGTGCTAGCGAGCTTATTTCTCCACCTCTCGCGGCGTCCTCTGCCTCCTTGTCTCCGCTCTTTTCCCAAAGGGAGACTAGTTTGGCAGCAGCTTTTACTGACCTCTCTCTGAGTTTTCCAGAGTGCTGTGGAGCAATTCTGCACCCCCAGGATGCCGTTCTGACAAATTCAGCAGTTGCCCTCGCGCACTTGTCCAACTCCCTGGGCGTTCAGGCCATTTTATGGAACACACTGTAAAAGCGTTTCATGAGGGAGTGATGGCGCTGAGAGCAAGCAGCCCGCTAGATACACCTGAGTCAAATTACATAATGGTTATCCACTTATAACCAACATAATTAAACTCCAGAAAACTAGTGTTGTCTGCAAGTGGTTCAGAAGTAATGGGAATTTTATTTTATGTGCACATGAAGGACTCTGCAGAGGGAGAGATTGAGGGCTGATAATTGAGATTGAAAATGAACATTATCCCGGTAACTTCCAATGAATGTTTCATTCAATGTCTTCTTGGAAGGTGTATTCATTTTGAGAGCCTCTCTCTATTTTTGGCTACGTTCAAAATCATCTTAACCTAATGTGGTAATGCTTGAAGCCTTGCCAAACACTGTCTCTACACTCTTCAGTTTTGAGCATCAAAACGCTGATGCATTTTATTTCATAGACCTCTTCAGTAATGTACCTGTCCATTCTCTAATTTGCAGATTCGGAATATATTCCAAAAAAAAAAAAAAAAAGATGTATTGATGAATTTCCCAAAACTGAGGAGTTGCTACTTCACTTTAAAAAAAAAAATCACATGAATATTTAAGACGTCTCCCGCTATTAAAGTCTCCTTGGAATATATTACTAATTCTCTTCATTTCTCTCAATCCAACCACAACAGGGACACAAGGACAGAAATAAGCTATTGCATGCAAAGACTGATTATCCTGAAAAGAACAGTTTCCAAGATTAAAACTGAGGTTTATGAAATAAAATGTGATGATCGGGTGACGGGGCTCCTGGTGAGGCAGCATAGAGTGAATCCATGTCCTCTGTTTTTAGTCTGTGACTCGTCTACACAGCTCAACAGTTTCTTGAAGCTAATACAATCATCTTTAAATCGTCTCAAAAACAGCCACATGCAGCAGGCCAACCAAATCCAAGAGGTCCGTCCGGAGTAGTTCACTAGTGCCCCAACATTGGTGTGGTCCTACTGTCTAAATATTAAATTAAATTAATGTGCGCATTTCACGTCAAAGACCCTAAAAGCCCCCGAGTGGCGTTTGAGGCGACAGGTGCTAGCACAGATGTTACCCGCCGAACTCGTCATAGTGCGTTTTTATGTTGGGTCGACTCACACTTGTTCTGCATTCAAATCAAACACGGTTCAGGTTCCTGGCAGAGAGATGGGGGAAGTCCCGATCATCGTTGCATCCAGCTGCGTATTAGCATGTTGTACTGAACTCTGCTGTTACCCCTCGATGCTTAACGTAAAGTGTGGATGGTGGCGCAGTAACCTCTGGTGGATCCTCTGCATCCCAAGTCAGTGGTATTCAGCTAACCTGTAGGGCCTCCCTGTGCTCAGGACACGCAGGAACATCTGGCCTTTATGGATGGCTGATTTCCTCCGCCGCAATTTGCCTTTAGCATCTTCCAGGTCATTCGGTATCGATTTGCTCACTGACTGTGCGTTTGCATCATTGCGATTCAGGTTCGGCTCCACACGTTGAGGGAGTTTCTGAAGTTTTTGGGCTACAGCACTTTTGCTTCGATTTTTTGGTCTTTCTGATGTATTGTAGACTTAATTTAAAGATTTGTTAAGACGTCTATGAAACATGCAGTGATGAGATGTTGCATTCGATAAGACGTTGACAGATTAACGTGCTGCAGTTTAGGGGCTGATTTTGAACTCGGGCTGCAACAAAAGATTATTTTTCTAATAGACTGATCCGTTTATTCTCTCTAGTAATCAATTAATCGTGTAGTCTGTAAAATGGCAGAGAATAGTGCCCATCATCTTGTGACCTCTTGTCCCAGTTTGCATACAGACAGTAAGAAAGTCGATTATTCTTTCACAACTTCCCTGATTATTTACATTTACAATTCATTTTATAGGCCAGAAGAGCACCGCAGTGCTTCAATATAATGGTGTTTTGACACACATTGTACCTTTATCAACAGACTGCAGCTTCTGCAATCTGGATTTTGCACTTGGCTGTACAGCGATTTTAATAATCATTTACCATAAACCTGGTGAACACTCACATACACACTCTGTATGTCAACATGGATGACCACGCTGTCGCAGCGTCGTTCTATCTGCTAAGACTCGTCCTGTGGGCTTCGCTCTCTCCCTCTCTCTGTCTTTTAATCACAGATCTCTAAGCAGTTGTGCACACCAAGTGCCTCTGGAGTGTCAGTTGGCGTAGCTTGATGAGAGAGTGATTGCTTTGTCAGAGCCGAGCCGATGGCACTCAGAGAGGGCAGCTGTAGACCGGCCACTATCTGCCGGAATGAAGGAGCAGGTGAAGCACTGTGTAACTGATATAATACACATTTATAGAGTTGCAGTTTTCCAAACAGCTGCTTTTTCTTTTTCGTATCACTGTGCATTGAATATATTTCAGTTTGGACAGTCGTTTGATGCCATCTTGGACTAAATCTGAGGGACTAAACAAATGCAAAATAAAAGAAATAAAGATTTGGATGCAGCTTTTTGTTCAACATGAGTTCCCCACAGGATGAGGGAGGGAGAGAGAAAAGAAAAGGGAAGTGAGAAAGAACAGGAGGGAGAGCTGACAGGACATATCTGAAAAGAAAGCTGGATTGGTCGTCACTATTGAAATAAACAGATTGGAAAATTGGAGGGAGGGACACACACAGCGAGGAAGGGGGCGCATGTAGCATCCAGTCTTTGTTCCTTCGCGTGTGGGTGTGTACGCAGCAGACACACACATACGTCAGGCTGCCATAACTCATCATCATCCCACAAAAAAAAAAAACAGAGAGAGAGAGAAAGAGAGAGGGGGAGGCGTCTCGCTGTTATCAGCACAATACAAACAACAACACAGTTTAGTCTGTCAGGTCACAACCAGACACATTACAGCAAGATGCAGACTTGGATCGCACTTCTTTTCAACCTTTCAGCCCTCCCCAAACACATAAAACAAGTCCAATCCTGATTCCATAAACGCTGCTATTTTCCTGTTTGTGATGTCACCTGTGATTTTGTACATTTGTGCTGCTGTAGCGTCTCTCTGATGGAATGAGACGAGAGCTCCACCGATGCAGCAACTGCCATTTATTTCATTTGCATACTATTACAGCCGTTTGGTTTTGATTTGACATTTTGCTCGGGTGGCTGTGGGCGGATACATGCACGGTCACGGCCCAGAGCCTTACTAAAGATAGATGAGAGGGAAGATACGTCAGACTAAATTTGTGGGCTCCTCTTACTCGCCGCGCGTGTGACACGGTTTGCGGCGGTTTGCGCGCCCGCCGCCGTGCGTGTCCGCGTGCGAGTCGGCTTCTTGGTCACACGGGGCCTCTCTGCTGGGCATGTTCTGTTTTTAACTATCCGTCCACACCCTTCAGAAAAAGAGAGGGAGAAAGAGACTGGGCCTGTCCGAATAAATTACAGTAACCATTTGGAAGACAGTGAAAAAGAGAGGAGAGGAGGAGAGAAAGTGGGACACAACAACAAGCCGTGGGCACTCACTCTGTGACACTCTGACTGTCCAATATGATCACTGCCTTTGTAATGCTGGATAATCCCACATTCTTCAACAGTGTGTGTCAGCACGGGCGCTTCTAGGTAATCTGTATGGGTGTGAAAGGGGGCTGCATATTTACAAGCTGTATACATACACATTGGCATGGTGCTGATGTCGATACTGGAATAAATCATGTTAGAGGTGAGACGATTACTCGATCAATTAGTCCATCGTCAGCTTCTTTGAGCGATTAATCGCTTCAGTTTTCGAGCAGAAATACCAGCATGTGCTCATGTGTTACAATCAGCTGCCGACAGCTTGAACAACTATTCACGGTTGTCCTCATGTGACAGCTCCAACGACTGCTGTTTACACTTGACCTCAGGTGACTCCAGCAATGCCGCTACAACAGCCAGGACCACTAACAACCCAAGTGGTATCAGTGACCTTAATAACGACCCCTGAGAGGTTGAATACCTGGAACTCCCCTCCAGTCAGAGCTGAGGAAGCCGTTTGGATGAGAGGCGAACGGTTGTCCAGTCGCTCTTGATTCAACCCTCCTTGGGAGAACCTCACTAACCGTAACGTGAATAACACTACAGCTCGTTACCTCATCCGTGAACATTTCCCCGAGTCAGGTCAGAGAGATTTTCATCGGCAATTGTGGTTGTTTAACAGGGAAGACAACAACTCCCATGATCCCACGCTACATGACGTCATCAAACAACATCTTTTGTTTTGACTGTTGTGAGACGCCCCTCGTGGCGGAAATAACATACTGTGTGTTTAAATTTTCCTCAGAACAGCTGAAATTTGGGGCAAATAGTTTACCTCAGTAACTTTTGTTACTCATCTGTTGAATGAATGTGCAAAAACGGTAAACTGTGATGCCTTTGGATGCTTTTAGCCAGACAAAGACCGACAAAGGTCAAAACCAGGCTGCTTTTTTAAAGGAATAGTTCAACATATTTGGAAATTATTCACTTTCAGAGAGCGTACATGAGAATATCAGTACCGCTCTTGTGTTTTAGATGTGCTAGCAGACAAGCTCTGCTTCCAGTCCTCATGCTATGCTATGCTAAGCTAAGCTAAGCTAATCATCCCCCGGCTCTTGCTCTGAATTTGACGCAAATTAGAGTGTTATCGATCTTGTCATCTAATGCTCAGAAAGGAATAAACATGTTTCCCAAAATGCTGCACTGTTTCATTTTCTCTCTGTAATCAGCCTTTTGCTATAATTTACTCTGCTCTGCCTCTGCTCCTTTTTTTATACGTTTGTTTAACACACCCTATTTCTTTTGTCTCCAGACACCGAGGCGGAGAGGAACGCGCTGAAAGAGCACGTCTACCCCAAACTACGAGACTTCTGCAGGGAGAACTATGGGATTGAGTTCCAGGTAACTGGCTGCGTTCCCCCTTTTCTACTTTCACTTTTCCTTTGATTTCGTCCCCATCTGTCTTACCTTCCTCCTGCTCAAGCGGGCTGTAACTTCCAGAGCTGTAGATTGCCAGTACTGACTGTTAAGTGCCTCCAAATCTACACCGTGGCTCACACAGCCGTCCGTGCCTGGAGGGGCCCCCAGAGCAGCGCGAGGGGTCCTGTCCCTTTAAGCGGACAGAAGGCCAGCAGAGATAAGGCTTCCATCAGTGAACGCCGGCACAAATCTAGCTGTGGATAAGGCAGCATGATGCGAGGGCTTTCCCTTTGTTGTTGTCGGTGAATCGCCGCATTCTCCCCGCGGTGTCCACTGATCGGGATCATTTGCATTGCAAATCAGCATCAGTGTACACGGAAAGATCGCTATCGGAGGTTTGTTTGTTTAACAAATCCAGGAGAGCCCTCGAGTCAGGGGGAGATTTCTGCAATAGATTGTTCCTGGATGGATTTATGGAGATTTGTTAGCGATGGGGGGAACTTGTGACCCCTGAATTGTTTCGCAAAGCTGGAGTCAGCTGGGTGTCGGCAGCTAATTCTCATTTCATGCTAAGAATGTTTGGATCATAAACAGCTGCGAGCGCATACCATCTGAAAGGTGTTGTAACAAGACTTAGCACAATGGTGTTTAGAATACCTCCCCTGCATGCAGAAGAATAGTTTGGTAATAAAACAAACTATACTTTGAAGAAAGCAAAAGCACGCCTATTCTCATCAGATTTAACCTGCCATTAACAGACGTGTCATCGATTATGGATTATTGTGCACAGAGCATTGCTGGACAGGAAGTAGCTAAATGCAAATATGTACATGTGTTGGACAACCAATGACAGTTGGACTGAGGGTCCTTATAACAGCGGCCCGGTTGGAGGACTTGGAATGACTGACTTGTGATGGGGGTCATACATCTACAGAAAACTGTAAATATTCTCTTTCTTGCTGCGCACAAGTTGACAGTGACTTGGACTCGCCAGCCGTCGCTAATTTGGGAGATCAAAACCAGTCCTGAACTATGCAGCTGATTTTGCTTTGTCATGTTAGACGACACTCAGTAATTTGTGTGCAGTTCAATACATTTGAATGCATCACTGCTGTCTTTGTTTGGCACGTACGAGCTAGCTCCGGTCCACCATATTGTAAACACTGCACACACCCGTGGAAATTTGGAACTGGTTTAAATTCAGAAACGATGATGGACACCAAATCTTGGTTGTCATTTAGCTCTTTTTTATCTGTTGTTGTTGTTTATAAAATGGAAATGAAGTGGTTTTTGTAAGGCGACGAGCCAGCGACTGAACGGGATGAATCATTCATCGTTCCGTGTGTCGCTCCACAGGCGGATTCTCCACAGACTCGATGCGCTTATTATAACAAGCATCAATTATATTAAGGTCAAAGGGTCAAAGACGCTGTAACCAGACAGGAAGATCTGACAAATGTCCCTGTGTGTGATGGAGAAGTGCAAGATAATGCAGGGAAAGCCAGGCGGAGACGTTTTGGCTCCGGTATCCGCGGCCACGTGTCTGTCTGGTGAGTCAACTCGCTGTGACGAAGCGTGAGCTGAAATGATTATGCAGAAGGCCTGGGAGTTAATACTATGACTCACTTACTCTGCTCTCCCTCCTCCTCCTCCATCCAAACCCCCCCACTCCTCATCCTCACCCACGCAATGTGAGAATTGGCACCTTGGCTTAAACCGCAGTTTACTGGAGCTCGGTAGTGACTTTGCACTGTGTGTGTGTGTGTGTGTGTGTGTGTGTGTGTGCGAGTTCGCGTTTTGGTCATGAATCATTTTAACGTGTGAAATCATATGCGACTTCGACGTACGGTATCTTGCAGCCTGATTCTTTTTCTAGTTGCGTTTTTTGCTTTTTTTTTCTCTTTGCTTTGATTTGAAATTTATGTGCGATCCCGCCTCCCCTTTCACACACACACGCACACACTCGCTCCGTCTCTCACACACATACGCTGGCACACACTGACACACATATGCCAAGCTTATGAAACCCAATTCTCCTCGGTCCCTCATCACTTGACTCAGTTTCCAACCAGAACGCTCCCTTAAGAGGATGCAGGGGGATCGCGGGAGACGGAGAGAGGGATGGAGGGAGGAAGAGGGCGCGTAAAAATCCAGCCCAGGGGCCGAGGGCTGCGTCCTCATTCAGTCAGTGCACGGCAGCGCCGGGAGGGGGGTGGGATTCAGGCTCTGTGATCCCCTTTTTACCATTTCTATCCGCCGTGTTTCCTGCTCTCCCTGTCTTTCATCACTCATTTGAATGCTCACTTGTTTTGTTTTTTTTTAAATGACGGAGATGCAGCGAGGAAACAGACGAGCGATGGCAAAGATGCGCATGAGGACCAGGGTCAGTTAGCGTGTCTGTGGCCACACTAGACCACACTATTTGGCTTGCTCTAATACGGCTTCCCTCACTGGAAACCAAATATCTAGTCTCCAGCCATATGTTATTGATGAGACGCTGATCGATGGATTTCATGCTTCCAGTTGAGTTTTTGGCCACTCAAATGTCTGATTTATTTGCTCTCTAACGATGTGGTGGCACAGTGGAACCAAGTACAGTTGGTTATCGGCCTTTTATTCAGCCTCTAAACAGTCTGAAATGATATTTAATTGAATCAGGTGGGTGGATCCTGTTGTACTGACGCAGACCTTGGGTCTAATAGATTTCATTTTTGGTATCAAACAAGCTGTTGAGCTTTCCTCTCAGGATTTTTGGCTCTCCTGGTACTCACCAGATGCTTCTGCTTGAGGTTGTGATATGTTTGTTTTATTGCCCTGTTTTGTTGTCACAGCCTTCTTGCACTTCTTACGTATACTGTGGTTTGTTGTACATCTGATCTTTTGTAACCAAACAACTTCCACACTAGTATTTCCTGTTTTTGGAGCTAACTAACTAGCTGCAGCATGATTTTTTGACATGATATTAACCCCTTAACGCCTATTGTCGCGAATTTGCATCATACCGCTTTAATCCACATTGCAGCCGAATCGCGCATGCATTCCTCCAATGCCGGTTTGTGCATATTCAACACACCTAGGAACCTGGGCGTGCACTGGTTTCTCGTCAGACCGGTCAAAGTGAAAGAACCCCTGTTCTAATTGTTGTTACAATGTAATGGTTGTAAGCAAATTTTGGCTGTTTTGATGAAATAAATGAATTTTGAATACACAAAAAAGATGCTTTTACTGCATTTAAGCATTGAAAAAAGTGGACATAAACTGTTTGTTTGAACCCTATTCTAGTTGGTGAACTTACCTAAATTTATATCTATTGTATGTGCAACAGAAAAAATAACAAACTCCTCTTAATTTAGGATCAATTTGAAAGTAAAAACACAAAGAATTAATTTTTGATATAATTCTAAATTTCAGGCGTCAAGGGGTTAAACATTATTCCAGTATTATCAGAAAGAATATGACATGGCACACCTATAGCACAACGTTGTGGACCTACGACCTTTAATGTACAGTAATTAAGCCCTAGCCTCCCTTTGGTTTTCATTATATGCTGTTTTACTGTCACAAGTCAACAAATCCTTAATTTCTTGGATTTTAACCTAATGAAATACATAATTTTCAAATTTTGTTGAAAAGCTAAAGTATGTCTAGTGACATATAAACTTTGTTTAAATTGCAATCCAACAACTGTATTTCACCATGTAGCATATTTTACAAGATCTCCTTGACATATTTCTCACATAAAAAGCAGCACAAAACATGTTTAAAATCCCTTTCAGTCTGGGTTTACAAGTGACATGCCACCGCAGTAACGGCAGTTAGTCTGTAACAGGGAAGCCCAAAGTGGGGTCCACGGCCCAAAGCTGGCCTGCTATTAGGTTTGATTTGGCCTTCCAGATGTTTCTAACAAAAGAAAATCCTCATAACATTTGGCATCTTAAAATTACTATACTATTCCCCTCTGAGCCCGTGGTGGCATGTTATCAACATCCGGCGTCTCTACACAACCACCTCTGACGTGGATGATGTCATTACCGAACGCAGGGCGCTGCGAGCAGCCGGCCACAACACGGCTAACTCTGCGGCGGTCGGCTACAAATACGCAATAACGAACCATAGCTGTGGCAAACTACAGCTAAACTAGCCGACCGCCGGCTCAGAGGGAAATAGCACCAGCACATCATAACAAAATATTGGAATATGAACGAGTTTCGCTGCAGATTATGCGTTATATAGAGGCTGCGCATGGATGCCCCGAGTACTCGCATTATACGAATATACGCGCCGCTCCTCTGGGGCTAATTTCTTCAAAACGACTCCAAATGCCACCAAAGTTGTCTGGGTGAGTAAATGGTCGATTTAATGCTACAAATAAAGTCCAGGTTGTAAAAAACGAAAGTTATCCTTTAAGTTTCAATTTTGGGCCTCCAAGAGAAAAAGTCTGGGCACCACCAGGTCTATAAACTCACCCCACAGCCCAGATTTTGTTGCGGTGCACATCCTGGCCTGTCACTTTCTCACCCAGCTCTGCTTTGAGATCCCGGCTCCCATTATCTTAACCCATCTCGCATTTCTTGGACTCATAAATCATCTTGTTACAATGCAATCGCTTCCTCCCACATGCAGGAGATAAGCTGAATCTCTGGGTTACTGGAAGCAGCATTGTTAATAATGTGGTCGGACCTCTCTGTGCTTGCCAAACTCGCCGGCCGTCACACACACGCACACACACACACTCAGACAGTGCAATTATAATAAAAGTTTCCTGGCCACAATTCTGAGATTCTGTTCAACGGCTGTCACTTAGACGTCTTTTACAACTCACAACACAAGCAGCAAGACGGGAGACGAGATGATGGCTGAGACGGCGTTTCACGATGACTGAAAAATAGCCTATTCATTAGTCTATTGTGTTTGCACTTTCAAGGAAGCGGGAATGCGGCTGTCAATTTGCCGTTGTCAAGGCAGCACGCAGTGCCCTTTGAATATGTCACCCACTTAAAGATTTAAAAGCTACTAATTAGTTTTATAGATGTGCTTCTTACTTTTGAATCTTCAAGTCACTTCTTCTCAAAAGAAGAGTTAAACAGTTTTTTACTAAAAACAAATTAACTAAACCCAAAAACGGGACAAAAAGCGTTGAAGCAGACGTCTTTCATCTCTTGCTCTGTTTGATGATTGCAAATCTCAAGCGTAACCACAGATATTTGTTGTGTTTTTTTTCGACTGAGCAACTGTTCAAAGCGAGTGTTCATCGCTCTTCCATCTGTTTACCTGGCTGCCATATTTCTGGTTTTGTGTCTCTCAGTCTGTTTCTTTGGCTCCTCGGCAGCAGGCCACCATCTCCATTCACTGTCCCGCTCTGAGACTGTTGTTTTCTCTGCTCAGCCTCCACAGAAAACACACCAGCGTGCCAACTGCCTCCACAGGAACGACGCCGACAATCAGCGAAGATAATCAAAAATCAAATAGTTTTCAGTTAAACTGTGTTTGTGTCACCCATGGGAAAAGTATTCGTTCTATAAAGAGGATGTCTTATTACTGTCACCGTGGTGGTTATATTTTCACGGCTGTCAGTTTATCTCTTGTCAGCAGGATATCTCAGAAAATGTGAGCATATTTCTGACATTTGACGGACAGATCGGCCTGGAAAAAACACCAATGGCTGTTTTTATCCGAGACTACAAAAACGAAACATAGACACCTGTTTCTTGGTGTTGTGAGATGTTCAAGGAATTACAAATCATTTTTTTTAAAAATCAGGGAAAATGCAGAAAATGTCACTTTCTTTTCTAAGTTGCGTCCATTAGCACCTACACTTTGACCCACGCTTCTAGCCCTCGAGCAGGCTTCGCTCACTTCAGCCTTCTTTTACCCGGTGGTCAGACGGACTAAGAGGCAGGCTGAGCGTGATAGACTGCAGGTGATGCTCTGATTGCGGGTAACTTGTGAGGTATATGTTGTCAGGTTTGTGCTAAATCCAAAAAATCCTCAGGATATTCAGTTTTTAAAACTCTTTCCTTGATTTGAAAGTGCATTCATTGCAGTTTTGGTGACTGTAAAAATGTCCATATTGATTGAGCTATAGGGCCACTGAGAGATGAGAAGAGGAACTGTAGAAGAAGCTGCGTTGACCCTTGGACTCCACTCATAATGCACCCTGGTTCCCATTATTTCCCATTGAAATAGCAGCTGCAGAAAAAAAAATGGGAACAATTGAAGCTTAAGTTTTTCCTTGAACTTTCTGTTCTTTATTAATGTCGAGGTCTGTTATCTGAGCGTTAACACCCTCAAAGACATTTTAAAGTTTTAGAACCAAAAAAGCTGAATTATTCCCAAATCACTGCAGCGTGTGCACCGGCTAGCCAGCAAAAACCCGTCCTCTGTTTACTGTTCCGCAACACGCCCGCAATGAACAACAGTGATGCCATTAGTTTGTCCTTGTGGGTTCACTTATTGGTTCGAGGAGCTTCCAAGTCGACCTGCCACCCGCCAGATGGTTTGTTGCACGGATCCATCTGGGAGGTCGTCCTAGGAAACTGTTTGGAAAAGGGTGGCCGCTTTCAAAAAAATACTTGGCAGGTGATTGGATGAACCATCTGTCTGTCACTGGCTAGCTTCAACCAATCAGATCAATGAACCATACAGCGTAGTAAGAGAGTGAAACTCGTGCCAAAGCCAGTCAGGAGAAGAAGGAACGCATCTTTTTCATTGAGAAAAGCCTTCAGTGGCGTTCTTTGCTCTCCAGCTCTGATATAACTGATGCCATAGGAGCGTCAACGCTCACCTCTTTAGGAGCCGCCATTGTTGATTTTGCATGAACAGTTGTCACACCTAAAGCATGACCAGTAGTTCCTTGTAGGACAAATGGATAGGCTGATGGGTCTGAACCACCGTGCTTCAGCCATAGGGGCATAACTTGAAGCCTGGCAAGATGGATTCTAGCGTCCCATGATCTGGTGTGATCTCGCCGATCCAGCTGCCTCACAAAATAACATCCACGTTGCGCCTGCTCTCATTGGTGTGGACGCAACAAACCTCATCTAACATGCAGAACGCTGGTCCCAAAGCTGCGTTCGACAGCCTCTAAAACGCCATGAAGAAAGGTATCTCCCTGACTTCGACTCTAGGCGTGCTCCCTCCTCTGCTGGTGCCTCATTATAGTCAGCACAAGTCATGTGATCTCATTACCTCACGCCTTTGACTGGCTCTTAACCTTAACTTGCTATGGCTGAACTGCAGCGTCTGAACCGCCGCGGCATAATTACCCCGGTGTGTCAGATCTTCACAGATTTTCTCTCAGGCATGTATGTGAAATTTCCTCTCAGCACTCATTATTGACAACCTCAATCAGCTCCATTAGATTCAGGAAGAGCGACCTGACCTCTTATCGTAGCAGGCGGGCGGTTGAAATGAGTAAACGTAGCATTAAGAGATCTCACATTAAAGTCTAAATCCCTGCTTACCTTCCCTTCATGTGAGCGGTCTGTGCTTGTTTTTTTGTAGTTCATATCGCTGCAAAAATGTTGAGATTTGGCCACGGATTTGCTGCTAAAACCTGCACTCTCCTCGAGCACTAAGAAAGCTGCATTCATCAAACATTCTTAGAGATTTACTCCATGTTCTTGATAAAATTGCCTGCAGTGGAGAGCTTAAGATATATTTATGTTGGCACCATATCTATTTTTACTGTTGTTTTTGCCCGAGAGTCTTTCTGTTGGTGGGGTTTTTCCGCCTTTTTTCCCCGCCTGATTTCATGCCCTTTCTTCCTGGGCATCTTGGGCATAATCCCAAAGTCTAATAGTCTAACATTCAATAAATGAGGAAAAAAAAAAAAGGCTCCTCCTGCACTTGACCCGCCATGGGCAAATGCCTTCCAAGGGCATTAGAAAGCTGCTTAGCAGAAGCTGCTTCGGCTCTTACGTAAGCAACGGCGCCCCCCCACTGCCACAGTTTCTGGAAGAGAGAGAAAGTGATCAGAGAGAGGGGCCGCAAAGACGACGGAGAAGACGGAAACAACAACCTTCCCTAACTAATCCTCCATCCAAACGCTCTCCCTTCCTTTTAACTTTGCGCGTCCTTGCCTGTTTTGGATAAACATTCCTGCCTCTTTGTCCGTTCTCTCCCACCCCTGCACACTCCAGTGGGCTGATGGGGCAAATTTAATCAGTTCGTCCTCCCCACACACACACACAATCACATGATATGACTAATCTCTTCATTTAGCTTTTAATTACCACGCACCCTCCCAATCACCTGATGGAACCCAGCAGACACCACGTCGTAGTCGGGGGGCCTCTCATCTCGCTTCATTCCCCCTCCCTGCAGTCCTCGTCGACAACAGAGTCTCCCAACACATGTGCGTTGGAAGTAGATTAGCGACACTGATACAGTGGCTGATGTGCTAAGCAATGAGTTTTCCACAACAGGCCAACAGGAGGGATCATGTGCGTGTTGAGTGGGAGAGATTTTTATTTTTTCCCAAAGTAAAAGCTTTTGGTGGTTCAGAATAATAAAAAGAGGCTTGTAACTGTACTTAATCAGCGCAGTTGTAATATACGTGCCAAACATCCTCCGGTTCTGGCTCCTCCAATGTGAGGATTGTACTTTTATGTCATTTAGAGCTAAAACAATTAGTGCGTGAATTGATTAGCCGTCGACAGAAAATTACTCAGCGGCTCTTTTGCTAATCAGTTGTTTTTCGTCATTTCTCAAACGTTGCCAGGGGCCAGCTCTTCGGCTGATGATTCACGCTTCCCTTTGTCTTATCTGACAGCAAGCTGAACGTGTTTGAGGTTCGCTTGGACAAAACATGCAGTTTAAAGATGTCAGCCCAAGATGAAAATAATTATAAGCTGCAGCCCTGCCATTATAAATTGAATATCTTTGATCATACGAAAGGTAAAAATCTAAAAAACATGAATCACGGAGAGATGAATCCAGTGGCTCCCAGCATAATGCTTGGGGCCCCCTTAAGGGGTTCGCTATCTTTAATGTCGGCAGTAATCACTTTATATAAGATGTGCAATGTGCAGCTCGTACACATAGCTTTGCTGTCAGGCGTTACAAGGCGAACGGTTGGTAGCCACTGGAATTATTGATAATGAAAATGTTTGTTATTTGCAGCCTGAGGCGGGGGAAGAAATATGCGGCTAGCTGTCTCCTCCCAGAGTAACACAGCTGCTCGCAGGTGCACAACAGCAATCAGACAGATGAGCCGAGGTGGAGCTCCAGCCCTCCTGCTGCTCCCGCCAGTGCCGGGAGGAGAGGCGAATATCTCCCAGACTGTCGAAGTAAAAATGCCACGCGCTCGGTTTCAGCGGCGAGCAGCAGTGCGGGGCTGCCAGTCACTGCTGTTCTCTGCCACGCTGCGGATGTGTCAGTCATTGTGCCAGGCTCAACTCATTTGAGCTAGCTAGTGTGGTGAGCAGCAGAGCATGAAGGAAGACAGCAGCAGCCTTTGCTGCTGAATCACTTTGGCTTCACCTCACCATCCAACCCCCCCACCCTTGGCTCTGCCTCCGACTTTTTACCCCTCAAACGCTGCGATCCGAGAGGCAGACCAGCAGAATCGAGAGCCAGGAGAGAGACAAAGAAGAGGCGAATTATGAGATCAAACACATTGTGCCTCTGAGCAGAACAGGCCATCAGGAATAATGTATCTTACTGTAAGCCACATGTTAAGCCCCAGCCAGGTGGGTAAAAACTGCAGAGACCAGGAAGCTGCCAGAAGGAGGGCTTTTCCCTTTTGACAAGGCCGAGGCAGTAGCAGCGTGGAGTGCGCCACACACACACTTCCAGGCGTTTCCTCACCTTCCTCCCCTCCGGTGGGACAGTCCCCCCGTGGCGTGTTTACAGTTTGAATTGTCTGAGCTGCCAAAACTCGTGATGAGTGCGTTGAGGGCAACCCCCGTGTTTAATGTGTGTGTGCCGGCGTGCTGGTCTCTCGTGCTCAAAGCTGGGTCATGGTTTTCAGTCACACAGCACAGGTTGGAAACAGTAATGGCATTAGTTCAACTGAGACTTTAGAGCGTAAGCCGGAGCTATTTTGCTTTTGTTTAATTATACTTAACCCAAAACTTGGCATTGGCTTTTCTCAATTCTATTCAGTGCAATGCTTCTCTGCTGAATTGTTTTTGTTCTTTTTTTCTCCACTAAGTTCATTACATTTCTGTGTGTGCATGCAAATCAAAATGTATCCTGAAGTGCTCTCCTGCAGCAGCAAAGTCTCCCAGCTTTTTAAAAGGAAAGTCTATCACTGACTTGTTCTTTTGTGAGTCGAGGAAGGTGGTCGCGCTGTTCCTTTTGCTCTTAAAACACACAGTAATGTAAGTGTTGGCCCATGTTTTTGTGTTTCCAGGTAGTGGACCTGTACTGGGGCGTGGACCCAGAGGAGTGGGACAGTCCAGAGCTGCAGCGACTCAGGATGAAGCTGCTGGAGGAATGTCTGAAGACCTCAGCGGGACCGTGTTTTGTTGTAAGCGCAACACACCACACGGGTTACAGCTACAGATGAAATGTGATGGATCTTCTGAGCCTGTTTGGATGTTATCGCTGCGTGTCCACACTTTGCATAATAATACGAAAATCTGTTAAATCAGTGTCTGCTTCGTATTTCCCCACGATCCCTCTGTATCTCATTACATGGCTCTGATATGGCATTAAGAAAGGATTGTTCCCCGGCTGCTTCGCTTTTGAAGCTCTAATAACATATTGAAACCACCTAATAAGAGTGAAATCTAATTTTCTTGTAGACCTGTCGTCTCATAAGTTGTGGCACGGTCACATTTGGAAAGTGGGACTAAAAGGACAAGAGTTACAGTCACATTTGCACTTTTCATTGCAGCTTTTGTCTGCAGGATGTCTGTTTGACAGTGGTTAAGTATATCATGTAGAATCTTTTTTAACATTGGCTGGTTTTACTCCATCACCACATGTTGCCTGACGATATTTTCAGCACATAAAAACAGCAACAAAAGAGAAGCAACTTCACAAACGTGACAGTAGATGCTAAGTCATCTTCGCTGGAGCGCAAACGAGAGGAAGGCATGACAGAAAGCATCTCGGGCAAGGATATTGGAAATGCTGAAAATCCATGCACAGCTAAAATTACACTTGTACAAATGAGTTATTTGAAGACCTCTGCAAGGAGACAGAGATACAGAGAGAGAGAGTGGCGTGACGCGTAATTACAGCTGACATTTCAATGATCTTTTCTAGATCATTTTAGGCGACACAAGAAAGAAAAAAAAGTCAGGCACAAGGACGGAAGAAGATAAAGACAGGAGTGAAGGGAGGAAGAGAAATTGATGGTGAATTATTCAAATGGAACAGATCTGTTTCTAGAGGTTGAAATTGAGGTGAGAGATCACAGGGAGGGGTAATGCATTATGGGTAGGCCAGGGGCCCTGGTCTACAGGGAGCATAATCTCCCTCCCTAGACCGAGTTTTGTATTTTCCTCTTCCTCCACCCCGCATGCACTGCTTCCTCCCGCCCCTCTCATTCACCAGTTGTTGTTCGCCGTCTCTCTCGCACGAACAAGCACACAAAACACTTTTCACTGCAAAACATCTGCGGCTTAATGACAAAAAGCGCTTCAGAAACATGAGAAATTACAGTATCTCTGTGCACAACCCTTCCACGGCTTTCAAAACAGCTGATTTGTTTGGCTGCTGCAGTCTTAAATTCAAAAATAAGACACACGAGATAAAGACCGTGACTCCAGCTATTATGAGTATTCATATTTTCCTACTCTATTAATCCACAGCAACAAAACATAAGAATACATGTGCCAAAAATACACCAAAAACAATTCTCTGCAAGAAATTCATTCACAATAAATACCAATTGAAATTCTACACATGCGCAGATGGTGGCAGTGTGGCAGAAATTACACAAAACACACAGCTGAACAGAGCCAAGGCAAATGTCGGCACAAGCAGGAAATGCTGAAACTTACCTTGGCGAGGTCAGGCAGTGAGCTGCAGTGACGTCATGCGTAGGAAAACCGCGCATCTGGCTTGAAATGACAGGCGAACGCAGCTGTTTTCTCTAAAAGCTGCCTTATAATCAAAGCGCTAACAGGCGAGCGTCCTTATGATCTGCCACATTAGCAGTAGCAGCAGGTGTTGATGATCAGTGTGGTGGCACCTCAGAGAGGTAGGCCGGGCAGTGACAGCTTGAAAAGGCCGCCTTCTACCAAAGGGTGCGTTGGATTTATGTTGCAGCATCTAGACTACGACATGTGTGTGTCGCAGCACTCGCAGGCAAGAAAACATTTATATTTTGTTGAATATTGTGGTTATATATTGTGAAGAAGAATATTTCTTCTCCTGCATGCCCACACTCTCTTTCTTATTGCAACAGTTTCTCACAAATATCGCCTGAGTACTGCAGTTCTGACCTCTGCACACAGTCTAGAAGTTTAAGATTTGTCTGCAGATACATTGTTTTTGTCCTCATGTGCTGAAGTTTGAGACCGCATCGCAAGATTCAGAAGCCCATTGAAACACCGTGCCGTATCAGGCCGTGCAGCGTAACCCCAGTCGGGCTAAACTGCGCTGAAACGACCAGATCTGAGTTGAAAAGAAGCAGCGCGCTCTCCCCTCTCCTGCTGCCGCGTTGGTGTTTGGTGTGCTATTGTACACGCCGTGCTGATTTCATTCATTCCCATCAGCCGCGCCGCCCTCTGTCTCTGCTGCAATTTCACCATCTTAACCCCGGCTGACCCTCAGCAATGCCACACAACATGCTGAGGGGGAGTAGGCACACAGTAACTCAGGTACGCTCACCCACACACACACACGCACATACATGCACACACACACACACAGTTTTTGTTCTCTCCTGCTTTCAAACACACACCCACGCAGGCGCGTACAAACAGAGCATCTTGACCCGAGGCATTTTCTCTGTCATGAAATGGAGAATCAGTTAGGGTGAACTCTAACTCTGGGTGATACAGACTGTTCACACCCCGCTACACACACACACACGCACACACACACACACCTATAGTGCATGTCCTCCCCATCTGGCTGGCTAAATCTTTAATGGCATATTCTAGTAGTCCGCTCTCTGTGGTGAATGAAGGGTTTTATTGAGCCCACAATAGCTCCACAGAATTAAGTCCCATTCAGACTTGTCAGCGCCAGCTGCTGCAGTGCCTGCAGCCGGGCTCCCCGCCGCCGCCACACAGGCCGGCCAGCCCCGTTTCCAGGACTGGGGGAGCTCCGAGGCAGCGGCGGTCCTTTGATCAGGGACTTAGATCCCCGTTTATGACAGTTCTGGGTTGTCTGGGCCATCTCTGGAGTACCGTTGTTTATTTTTACAGGGTGGGAGACCTAGATATATACGTGGGGATGGGGGAAAACGTCAGCAGAATTTAAGGTCTTGTTATTTCTGCAGCAACATACAGTCGGTTTCAAACCGTGTGCGTGTACGTTTGTGTGTGTCACCGTGCACCGTTTAGGCAAATCCCAGTCTCTCCCGTGCTTCTTTTCATTCATCTCCTCTCCTGACTGTTTCAAACCGCTCCAGGTTTCCACGCAGCGTTATCACCACCTTCACCCACTGAGGTGCCCACCTCAACTGCTGCAGCCCAAGTGTCACCGCCAGCTAGCATACACACACACACACACACCGATACACACAGCCACATGGCAGAAAGAGGAGACTTCAAAGAGAAGCTGATCTGGGGGGTCTGCAGCCCACAACTGTCACGGAGCCCAGTGCCTGGATCAGAGGGGGAACAGAAGAAAGGATGAGGACAGGAGAAAAATCTCTGAAAAGCTAAATTACAACTGTATTGATTATTGATGCAAGAGAAAAGAGAGGAGGTGGGATGTGTTTCTGTTGCAGAAAAAAGGGAGAGAGAAAGAGAGGCGGAGAGAAAAGGGGGAGGCAGGAATAAGAAGCCCTACAGAGGAAACAGAAACAGGATTGACACACGTAGTGGAGGTGTGTTTCTATCGGCCACAGAGCATCTTTGCAACAACTGGAAACCTCTTGATCCTCCGTTTGGCACATACGTCTCTCCTCATTCACCTCTGTGAATCATTCACTGGTCCAGAATCAGAATAAAAGCACTGATTTCTAGCTGTGTAACTTCGACATGAAGCCAGGCTTGATCCCGCTCGTCATCTCAGCCTGACCACTGGGAACTGGGGATCTAAATCGCACCGGTCCAGATTTTAAAAATGGCCATTCTCCTCGTTCGCCACGCGGGATGGAAAACGGCTCTCGAGTGAAATCACAGCTGTAAAAACAGCCGAATTCTTTTCATTTCCCAGGCACGTGTGAGCATCAAGTTGCCTCAGTTCATGAGACAGAGAGTCAGCTGTTACACAACCAGCTTTTTATTGGATGTGTCAGTCTTTCTTTATGAGGAGGAATCAATTGCAGCAAGTGTTTTTCAAAGGGCACGGCTGAACACAAGACAGGTGGCGGTGCTGGGCTGTTAAACACACACACACACACACACACACCACACCACACTACACCTGGGTGGAGGGGGGGCTTTTCACTAACCTGTCGATTCAATAAAGCCGGTTTCCATGGCGATAGCAGGGGTTGGCATGGTGATGGTGTCATTGACCCGGAGATTAAGCATGACAATGAGCCACGTCTGTTTTCTTCTTCTTCTTCTTCTTCTTCTTCCTCTTCTTCTTTACTCCTCTGTCTTTTGCTCTCCAGCAGTCTCAAATGTCCCCGCGAAAAAAAAAAAAACACCAAAACTTGACAAATGCCTCAAGGACGCGTATCAGCAAACAGCGTGCAGCCGCTCATCCAGTTTTTCTGCCTTTTTTTTTTTTTTTTATTCGACTTGCCTGACTGGCCTTGTGGCAGGTTTGCAGCATGTAAGAGGATAGTGGAGGATACTGTAGCTCTTATTTTCTCTCTGCTTCTCCTCCATTCAGTTAAACATGATGTAACTGCTAATGTGATAGCCCAGACCTGCTGGTTTGACTCTCATATCCTGTGGAATTTGATACACGTAACAAATTACTGATGCTTAGTATCCGGCAAAGAAAGAAATGAACACGAGTGACTTATTTGATGTTGGAAAATCTGTCTGTGGATCAATGCAATGTAGTAATTCTGAGCAAGGTGTAATTAATGCAATGTTCAAACTGGAACGAGCGCGCACACGAAAAGCCACTTGATTTTGAAGCGTGCTGTTGATTGTCCCGACAATAATTTGCACAAAGGAAATAGAGGAGCTGCTCAGAGCTGCAAAACAACTTAAGGATGGGTGGCGAAGCAGCTCCTGCGAGATTTTGGAAAACAGGATAGTGAGATTGAGGCTTAAAGGATGAAGCTAATATTCTTATCGTCACAAAATCCCAGCCAATGTTATGATCGTCCGTCTCTCAACACTCAACACTTTTCCCACTTCCCGCACAGCCCTTTTAACCTGTTCCCTCGGTTCCTACTGATGACGTCAAACCTTAAAAACAAATCATGAATATGGATTTCATTTTTATTCGAGGTTCATTAATTTCCTGAAACATCTGGGCTCTGTAGGTTTTGAAAACAGTACTCAAACGTGTGTATATAGGAGTACTTTTTAGGGACTAGTTTCAGCAGTGGATTAATACACATTTGTTGAAGTTAATAAAGTACTTGTTGGGATCAGTTAATGCTGGGTTTGGTCTTGTCATGTAGTTTGTTGACAATAAGGAGAAAGTCTAGAATATCAGCAGCCTTTTTCTTTAATCCGCAGCACACGTATCACATCATTTCATAATAGTACAAAACTGCAACCGACATTGATTTCTTTTGTAATAAAAACAGTATCCCGTGACAATCAGAGCATACTGTGAACTATCGTGGAAACTGCTGCAATGAGTGCATGCGTGAGTGAGTGCGCTGAAAATTAAATATTTCTTTGACCAGATCGTGTTTCTTTTTCGAGCCAGTTCCCCCCTCTGCGGCGCCAGAGCTTATGCAGCAAATATCAGAACAGTTGACTACGTGTTTCATTGATTGATTGACCGCGTGAGTGATTGATTTGTTGATTCATGCTGTAGCTGAGTACAATATCTTAGTCGCCTCTCCCAACTGGCTCATCAGATAAAGTGCACTTAGCCAGAGTATAAAATCCCTTCCAAGGATGAAAAACCAGAGGAGGGAGGGGGGCCGAGGAGCGCGGCTGAAACTGGAAATGCATTTGGTCCCTCTGTGCTGTGATATTGTCACTTTAGCCTCCTGCGCTTCTCACACCTGCAGCCGCTAAAGTGTAATAAGAACTACTACAACCCTCTGGTACCCAATCAAAAGAGGGACGCACACATGGCGTACAGGTACACACATGTGGGCACACACCTGTCAGCTGCCGTGCTGTAATCCACTTTAGATGGCCTCATTCCAGGCCCGCTCTCCGGCTAAGACGGGAATGTTAAAACCACCCTGCAAATATTTGGGCACTTCTTATAGTTTGGGTCCGGTAAGTTAGTGGGTGTGGGTGACAGAAGTGACAGTAGATTACACGCAAGGGTGGAGTGGCGTGAGGGTGTCTGCGCCGGCGTGCTGGCATTTGAACACCTGATTTTGTCATTTTGATAGGAAACACCAGTTGGTTTTATCCTAATCTCTATCTCACCGCACACACACACACACACACACACACACACACACACACACACACAGCCGGTCACCCACTCCATTCATCCTGCTGTATCACCGCGAGGCAAGCTGACAGAGACTTTGTCAGCAACTTGGAGAGTGACTGCTCTCTCCTCCTCTCTCACTCTCTCTCTCTCACACACACACACACACACTCACTATATGTCTCTCGCTCCGCATTACTGTAGCTCAGCCCAGTGCCTCCATCCTCTCCTGACACATCACTGCAGCACCGTGAGTCATAGACGGCCAACCAAAGAGGGTGGAGGAGGTGACCAGGTTTGAGAATCTGTCCCGTCACAGGTTCATAGAGGATCTGACGGGTCTCTAAGCAGCCGATTGTTTTCAGGCTTTCAAAAATGTATTATCTCATTAAAAAAGGTTTGATGGAGGTGTAAAATTCTCACCAGATCTCTGAGCTCATGGCACTGAACAGTACATTAAACACAAGCGTCAAAAAGCAGACTAATTGACATTTCGTGATACCCTTCAAGTAAACGTTAGCATGACCAGCTAACTGGATTGCTACCAAAACTCCATTTTCAACCAACTCTTGGAGGGACTGTTAATTGACAAACTAGCTAGCTACAGTTGATAACAGGTGGCAGCAAACGTTGTCATTTCATGCTCCACAAATTGATGGTCGGCGGCAAGAAATGAGAATTTTGACAGTTAATTATGGAAACATCCATTGATCAGGTAGTTTGAATTGAATCAGTTCAGTTTCAATACTATTTCTTATAACAGATTCCGTCACATTTATCCCAATGAGATCTCAGGTTGTGTGTTAGTTTCACATTTCTGGTGAGAAATAAGCGAGTAATGCAGTTAATTATGTCTTTTTAAGCACCCTGAGCTGAGACGTGGACCTGTCGCATGAAACATTCTGGGCTCGAATGCATCTCGTGACCTTTCCTGTCAATCAAAACTGAAAACAATGAGCGGCCTGGCCCACTTATCTACGAAACTCTTTCTTTTGGCTGACAGAGAGTCACACACAAGAGGAAATCCCTTTTCTTTCTTTCTTTATTTGGTACTTGTGTATTTTGTCTTTGGAGATGCTTGGCTCATATTCTATACTTACATTAGCACTGTTTTCTAATTAGGCTCCTTGCTTTATTGGATGTACTTGAATATTCCAGTCACAGGAGGGTTCATTTATTCATTACTTAGCATAGTTTTCTTTTTAGCCCTCTTGTTTTATTGCAAATACTTTAATATTCAGAGGTTGTTTTTTTTTTTTATCTTTCCTACTGTTGTTTTTCACCCTTTAGTGGAGGCTACATACATTAAATCTACTGCTTCACTGGATAAGTGGGTCAGATAAATGTTTATGTAATGCAAACGATGGGTCTGGATCCAAAACACAATACCCAACCTCGAAAGTGACACCTCCACCTCCTCCTCATCTAAATAAAAAAAAGAAAAGATGCAAAATGAACCTCAAATTTGTGCAACACGATTACAAAAACTGCAGGAATGTAAATGAATCCACCATGTGCATTTGTGGGTTTGGAGAGTAGGATGTTCCTGCGGACCACGCCACATGCCATCATCTGATTCTGCTCGTTCTCTGCATCTGTTCCCACTGCGAATGCCAAGGGAACGAGGAGTCCAACATGGAATGGCTTTGAAGCGTCATTGCCGCGAGCGCACCAACATAGTTTTCCTGCTCATCGGAGCTCACAGTTATCTGGCTTGTCCCTCACTCGCTCTGCATCTTCGCCCCCGGGGGGGAGGGGGGGCTGGCTTCAGCCGCATGTGAATTGCGACAAACGGAGTAAAGATCAGCTGGTCGTGGAGTTGGAGGGTTTCCAGTGATTTTTGCTCCCATCGTCCTCGAACGTGACCGATGGGAGCGCATCCAGGAGCGCGCGAGGAAAAGGCCCTGATCACTTCCGATGCCATTGAATCGGCCGCCACTCAAAAGCGTGCGCGTAGATGCCGAGGGGAAGAGTGGAGAGTCACTGGAGCTTACAGTAGATATGCCATGTGGAGTGGGAGATAATACTGGGATGAAAAGGCCACTGTTTAATTTAATGAAGCCTAATTATGCAGCTACTGTGTCGAGAGTTCTGGTTTCCGACTGAAAAGATTGTGCAGAGCGATTGTTTGGGAAGACATGATGATAACAACATTAACTTATAGCGAAGGCGCACGCCTGAATCAAATTTCACAGTCTTAGATTCTGTTCTCGCACATCCACATACTTCCCTTTCATTAACGCATTCATTTCCTTTCATTTAAAACAGCCCCATCTGGTCTATACATAAGGCAATCTGTTCCTTTTCTTAATACTACTGATTACCAAGCATTAGGAAATTTGGCCAAGGCTGCTTGTTTTGCATAAATGTGTGTCATTCAAACATTTGCTGTGCAGCAGCAGAACAAATCAGCTTTTTCTTAATGAAAACAGTGGATTATGACAAGAGGCTGGTTTTGAAATGTGCTTTTGTGGTACCAACAAAAACGTCTCCGTGGCACCAGATAGCTTCCAATATGCGGTCAGATTTGTAATGTTGTTCATCACATATTTCCTGATTTGCATGGCGGAGTGTGATTAGACGGCAGTTAAGTGTGGCGCGTTAAAAAAGGGAGCTGAAGAAATCATAAGGTGTCAAAAAGAGGATGGTTCTCGTTGCTGGAGCTCAGGATGAAATTAGCGCTGGTGTTGAAAAACAAACGATACAGAGCACTAGTTAATTAGCGAATGTGTGTCTGAGATCAGGAGTGGGATGAGCCCCCGCCTCAGTGCTTCCGAGCAGTCGCCTCTCTGAAGAGCAAAAGGGCACAAACCTGGTCCTACTTCCTTCTCTTCGTTTTCCGACAATTACAGTTAGCATCCAGCTGCTGCAGCATCCAGCTGTTTTGGTGCTGGTGGTCAACCAGTATGAGTTCACAACACTTCAAGGCCACAAATGGGTTTCCCCCTCCTAGCTGCTCTCTGGTGAACATCAGCACGCTTTTAAAGCAGCCGCAGCAGCGTTTTCCCTCCTCTTATTCTTCATATAAACAGTCTCATGAGATGTTGCGCGCTCATCCTCCTTCAGCTTTAATGCTTTGATTGCTCCTTCACGTATCTGTATGTTGTGATGTTTGTGTGTTAGCGTCTGAGGCCAGATGGCGTTTTCACCCAACAGCCACAGGTTCCGTTTGCTTGCGAACGATTGTTATGTTCAGCACTTCCTGCAAACATGAATGCGTCTCCGTGGGAAGAGAGGCGCGACATTTTCTTATTTAAACTGCACATATGTGGCGGCAGTGGAAGCGGCGGCAATTTCCATCCGAGATCGAGCTGTCACTGCGCACCACAGTGTGCACAGGGAGGGGATTCTGGTGGCAGCTACATCCCCGATGTCACAAATTGGCTGGTGGATGTCCCAACTGCACCACAGTTACGCCTGTGGCTCTGAAATTGCCTTAAATAAGTGGCACTGTATGCATCATTGAATCCACTGTTCACTCTGCGCCACTGATCCAAAAAACAGAGCCTGAAAACAGTTTGAAGGCTCGTGATGATGCACATTTCCCGCATCTCTCTTTCTAACCTTCCCTGCCCTCCATCTTTCTTTCTTTCTTTCTTTCTGTCCCTCCTTCCTTCCTTCCCGCCTTCAGGGTCTGGTGGGAGAGAAGTACGGCAGCATCCGAGTGCCGGGGGAGGTGGAGTCGGCGGAGTTTGAGATGATCTTGGATGCAGCTGTGGAGGCGGGGCTGGACACACACATCTTGGAAGAGTGGTACTGCAGGGATGAAAACTCTGTGCCACCCGCATACTACCTCAAACCCAAAGCCCAAATGCTGAAGAACTACCAGAACTCAGTGAGTGCGGCTAACGGGGGCAGGAAGGGGCTTTGATGGTGGGTGTTGCCCACATGGATGTTACTAAACAGAAGCTTTAACAGTGCTGATAATGGATTCTTGTCCTTGAGCTCTGCAGTTCATGAATTTAATTCTCCTTGAGGAACATATTTTATATGCACATACAGAAAAGAAAACCAGCTTTGCCTTCAGTTCATGAGCAAAGTCGTTTAGTCTCAGGCAGCTCTTAAGCCTTTTTGAAGTCATTTGCTTTCCTGTTTGCCAAAAAAAAATGTTTCAGTACACTTGCAGATGACCCCATACAAGTCATTTAACAGTTATTCTGTCAGCACAGTTAACTTTAAACAAAGCTGTTTAGCTTCTGAGTTCCTCCTTCTTATTTTGTGCAGGTGATAAAAATATCTGTCTGAGTTTTGCTAAGAATCGCATGTAAATGTTGCCTTTAGTTTTCAGATATCAGATATGAAGCTTTCATACTCAGATAATCTCTCAAACCCTCCACTAGAAAGCAGAATCACTCCAAAACTGATCAAATTGCTCACATATAAACACAGAAAACACACGCAGAACAATTTTCCCTTCGTTATTGCATGTGTCTGCACAGAACTAAGGAAAACGCGAGTAACCACATTTCCTCAGCGCATGACGAGGGTCCTTCGTCTAAACTCTCCTCTCCCTGCCCTCCCTCCCACTTAGATGGAGTCGAGCAGCGCAGCCAAGACCAAGAATGACAAGGCCTGGAGGAACGTGTCGGAGGAGATCAAGAGGATCTTCCGGACGGCGGTGCTGCAGCTTCAGGAGAAGGGGACCATGAAGAGCGCTCAGGCCAAGAAATTCCTTTGCTCTGGTTAGTTTCAGGTCGCCTATTTCTCCCTGTTTCTTTGTTTCATGTCCATCTTTTGACGACTTCTTTTCAAGCTGGAACACGTCTCACTGTCTCCTGTTTCGCTCGCTTTGATCTCTGCAGGTTTCTATTGTGGTTTCTGAAAATGTTTCATTTTATTTTAACGTGAAAAAATTATTGTTTGACTTTTGATTTGATGACACAGATTTGAACGCAATTCTATGAAAAACGACGGCCATGTACTGCATGTGTTTAATTCTGGAGCTGATCTATGGGTTGGTTAATCAATTACTGGAACAACAAAATAAATTTGCAGTCATCAGTTAATCGCTGTTACTGGTTTTAGCTTCTCACATGTGAATATTTGCTGGTTTAACAGATAATGAAAATAATAGTTGGTTGCAGCTAAAATATGTGAAGTCATCTTATTTATTCTAGGAAATCAAACCAATCACATATCTGATTGAAACTATGTTTAAATGGCAGCATTCCCACAGCAGGGGGCATCGAGCCTGAAATAAGTAAAGCTTCTGCTGACATGATGAATGAGAAGATTTTTTTTTTTTTTAATTTTAGCCTTCAGGGTAAAAATAATCACAGTGAAGTCTGTGTATTTAATGAGTGAGGCTGTCGCGTAGTTCGTCATCTTGTGACTAAACTGATAACGAGAGATGAGATGCAATCAGGACCGGTCAGGCTCAGCTCAGCTGATGACAGTGATTGATCGATCGCACTGTATGTTCATCTCACGGTAATCAATCCGAATAATGTGCTGCGATGTCAAGTCAGAACAGAAAACTTTCTTTTCTGCAGACTGTTTTTGTCCTGTTTTCCATTAATTTCACTGTTTGAATGAATGTTAAAATGCAACATTTTCAGTTTCTTTTCTGAAACAGAGAATCCAATTCAAAGCAATACTATCAGTTTTTCATACCTCTGTCTGAAAGGCAGCAAAAGCTGAAGGTGGGACTCTGACATTTGAACAGTTCCTCCCACTGTTTAATTTCACCCTGTGAGGTCCAATATCAGCTCGTGTCGGTATAACCCTCCATTTGGGAATCACCCAGTTATTACTGAGCTGTTTGGACAGCACTGATCTAATATTTCAAGACATCTTTTTCTTTTCATGATGGGAGATGACCTGAGCGATAACACTGTCAGGATCTGATGACAAGTCCTTGCTTTGTCATCCTGGCCTTGTTTTTATAGAGCCAACGCAGTGTGCAGCCTTTTTTTTATTGGTGGAAATTAAGAATAAGCTAATTAACTAATTGCCTCTCAAGTTTTCTAAGTTGTGTGAAAAGGAAGCACCTCTTTTGTGTCGGGAAACTGCAGTTTTTATGCACTTTAATTGAGCACACTGGGCTTTAAGCGGTGCCTGGTTTCGCTGTATAGAGGAAGTTGTGCCGTCTCCTGGAACTCCCAACTTTCCTTTTCACACGTTTCTCTCTCCCAGCTAATTAGTAGGCTACCATGTGAGCAGAACTACACAGGAGATGCTGGCAGAATTTCAGTCAGCCGGCTCTTTGTGGGGGAGCCTGTGATACAGTTCAGTGGTGCTGGCTTATGTGATTTTATCAACTTTGTTTCTTCTTAAATGAGGCTCAAGAGAAATGTATGTAACTGGAGGTTAAAGGCTTCTAAAGTCAGTTCAGCTTTGCTCCTTAAAGAAATCTAAATCCTACATCTGTCAGAGGTTTATCTTTGCAACGTTGTCCATCATAATCCAGCAGTAGTCCTTATCAGCATTGAGCCATTTTAATTTACCAAACACAACAGAAGGTATGACATGTAGAGAAGTTGAGGAGGAGTTCTTAGCAATCTGCATATGTTTGTCTTCTTTCAGCCTTGGAGGATGAATTAGACTTCGCCCTTGGGAAACAAACTCCTGCCTTTCTCAGGAAATGTGTCTGCTACATTCGCAAGATCTCCAACTTCGACCGCTTCGCCAAACTCCCCGAGATGGCCCGATACATGGACATCGTGGTCAGCGGCGATCGCGTCATGCGCAACCAGGAAGCCTACGAACGCCTTCTGAAGGTGCGGGACGAGTTCATCCCTACGGTCGTCGCTGCCTCCAACCTCCGCGTCTACTCCTCAGTCACTCACTGCGACATGAAGTTGGGCTACTCCCAAGAAGTGGAGAGCAACTACGTGGAGGGTCTGTGTAAACAGTTCTACGAGGACATGGTGGACATCATCCAGGCCACGGTCCAGCAGAACTTTGACACGGAGACCGACCCGCTGTACGATGAGATCCTGCAGCACCTGTCCCTCTGCAAAAGCTACGCCGCGCTCTACGAGTTCAAGACAGAGTCCTTGGATTACATACAGGAGTATCTTATGCCGTCCAAGGGGAGCCGAATGAGCCCTCTGGTGGTCTACGGAGGACCCTGCACTGGGAAGACGTTGCTGCTATCTGAGGTGGCCAAACAGGTGAGATGTGAGATAGAGAATGATGTTGCATATCTGTCGTCTTTTGTGTGATGCCCACCTGCACTTTGGCCGGCCCTCGCAGTCCGTTCACGCTCGTCTGTCTGTCCGTCTGATCCGAGCATGTGTCCATCTTTGTACAACAGCGCATGAGGGGGCGTGCAACTGTTCATCTCTTCTCATCAAACGCTTGCTTGACCATCTGTGTGTCTGCCAAAAGGCTCCCCATCGCCATGCAGACGTCTCTGATTTCCTGTGAAGCCATGCATGTGTGTGTGTGCACATCTGCCTTTGACTTTTTGGGTGCGTATCGGTTTGCTTTTTTAATTTGTGTGAACATCTGCACAGATTTCCACAAAGTCTGCATGCATTTGTTTCTTTAAGTGAACGTGCGTGCGCGGCGTTCTCTGTGCACTCTCTGGCTGTGTGTGTGCCATCTGGCTGCCCGGCTACATTAGGATCACACCATCGCCAAGATCACACCACACACACCCACAGATCTACCCCTCCTGTCCAACCTTTGCAATAACTGTCACATTGATGCTCTCATTTATTGTAGGAGCCATTCACCAGGGGATGTAAGACTGAAAGTAAAGATAGGAAAGTGGCCAACACCACGAAATGTGCATACACACACTCATAGAACAGAGGTTAGTGGTAGAGGAGACAGGTGAGGCAGGAGCAGGTGTGTAAGAGAACATGGACGAAGATTGATGAGAAAAATGTGATATTTCTGCAGTAATTCCTATTACAAACGAATCTTGTTGCTTCAGTGCACCAGGGGCATGTGTCTAGTTTCCGTCAGGGGAATTTACCTTTTTTCTTAGAGCCTGTCCTGATTTCCGTGCCATAACTTTTTCAATCATCTTTGTTCTTTCATGTTTTCAAAACCAGGTGGATCTTTCAAAAGCTTCCTTGTAGCGCGCTGGCAACCACACCGCGTCCTCAAGTGAAAAACGAGTTTTTGGCAACAGAAAAGAGGAAAATCTGCATTCTGAAATCGTCGGAAAAAAGTTTTTAGAACTTCCCAAAAAGCTAGACGTCAGTATAATCCGTTTGAATCCGAAGTGACTAGTCATTGTCACAGTCAAAAAGAAATATAGGAAATGATTCATTCAAATGATTTAAATGGTTGAATGACGAATCAGATACTGCCCACACTGATTAACCAACTAATTTAATAACACAACCCTATCGTACTAATACACGTACAGTATGTGAACAGGCTGCCCTCTTCAGGTGTTCTGCCCGTGTTTCCATTCACTTAAAAGCTAAAACAGGACTGGATCATAAAATATGTGCCTCCAGAGCCACATTCCTGCAGTTGGTTGAAGTTTCTCTCCACCATGTCGTCTTGTGTGTTTAAACGGATAAAACAAAAGATAATAGTTTGAAGTCCTGTGTGGCCTCGCCGTTTGGAGGAGACAGGGATGTTATTAGAGTTAAGCCCGTCTTTAAGGTGCAGAATGAGTGCAGAAGAGTTCTGAAGCCTCTGTGCTCGAGTCTGCAGGGTGTAATTCACACCTGACCTGTTTGGTTTGATTCATCTGAACCCTGGAGCGTTTGTGTCTTTACTTCTGAGGTCAGACCACATCAGATCTGATCGTAGTGTCACGCCGTACAGACCAACCAAAGCTTATGTGATGCAAGTATGTGTAAAGTCAAAAGCTGAAAATAGACAAATTCATCCTTGTCAATCTTTTTTATCATAGCAGTCATGGAAAAGAACAGGTTATATTATGGACCAAGAAGAGTCAGTTATAATACGTGCAAATAGCAGAGCAGCTGAAGAAATGTGTTCAAATATAGATTTTCAATAGTTTTCTACATTTCACATTAATATTAACATTAGACTGAAGCTCCTTTTAACCACACACAGGAAGATAAACTTAAACAATGAATTAATATCTGGTGTTTGATCTATAATTCAAGCCAGTTCACTGAGACAAGAGGAATCCAGGTCATTTGGTCATCTAGGACTCATTGTCGGCAGAGTTTTGTACAGTGATCTGTTTGTATTGTTTTTACATTCTCACAGGTGCATACACACACTTTATTGAGAAAGATAGTGAGTCTGTATTAACCAAGCGGCAACCTCCCGGGCTGAAAAATAAAGCAACAACCTAGTGCAAAAAATTGCAGTTCCTCGAATGGCCACTTGAGGACCCAAAGGCAAGTCAGTCCCATAATAAAATACCCAACGTTACAGCAGAAATAAACATGTTTCCAGACTGATTTTAAAAAAGGGTTATGTTTTTTTAATAATAATGCTTGACGTTATGCATAATTATGAGCTTTGCTGCTTTGAGTGACAGCTACCTGCTAGGTGTCAGCAACCAGGCTTCATTCAGCCGCCGCAGCTCCACCTACGTTTCACCACTTTGTCTCAATGTCAAAGGGTAATATGGAAGTATTTTATGTTCACCATGTTAACTAAAGCTTTGTGATGAAAACGTCTGTAAGGTTGCCAAACAGGTTTCACGTCATCAGCATGCACAGTTGCAGAATAAGAATAATATCAGATGATTACAAATTACGCTAGTTATTAAATAGACTATGATAGCATAAAATACAGCATTGTGTAATTGGGTTCCTAACAGTGCGATGGCTGCTTTGGCACATTCAGAGAATATTGCCGATGCAGGAATGAGCCTTCAGAGACTATGCTGAATTTCAGGCCAATGATAATGGCTGGTATTCACTGTGCGTAAGAATCAGGTTATTTAAAGTTGAGTAATTGTGGGTGCACCATCATACAGATTCACAAAATCCATGTTGAAAGAAAATGCAACCTGTCCAGTTTTAGCATTACCATTTTATAGCTGTATGATCTTGTCTTTCAGCTTCATTCAATGAAACATATGTAACATGTGACATATCACAGTTACGTACATATTAGTTTACTCTAACTTTCCATAAACAGCTGAGATGTATAAGACGTAGTAATATATGAAAATCAAACTGGCCGACAGAAAAATTGTATATGAGTTTTGTACAAATTTATACTCTTTAATACTGACAGAATTTTATAAATTCAGTCTCACATAAACACACTCACAGACACATACACACAGAGACAGTGGTGTTTCTATCACTGCTGGAGACATTACATAGATTAACCCAAGGCTTCACACTAAAATGTAATGATGTAAGTTAAGGGGAATTGCATTTTGTCCCCCTAAGGAAGGTGAGTCCTCAAAATGTGACTATGCAAACACATTTATGTGTATGAGTAATACACATCCACACACACAAACACACATATAAAACATTTAAAACTGCAAATACTCTACAGACAGATACTGTGTCTCTCTCACACAAAGCTAAATGCTGACATCATCAGTGTTGCCCTAAAAGTATCAAGTAACATCTTAATGTTTCAAAATCTCAGCTGGGCCGCCTCCTGAATTCATGAATGAAATTATTTTAACAACGAAGCCTCAAAATTGTAGTGGTGCTCATTCATAGGATGTTTCTCATGATGAAAGAAATTATTCATATATGAATTAAATCTATGTATTAATGACGCTAAGAATGTTTTCAAGACATTCTCAATGTCCCATGATAATGTTCATTAGGAATGAATATTACTGAGTTTTATGCATTTTATGCCTAATAAAATTGAAATTTGGTGTGGTACAGATATACTGTCACGAGGTAAACATGTATTACACCACTGCTTTCTGTGCTGATGAGCCCTACTTCATACTGTTAGAATAACAATTAATTAGATCCTTCTGCCCTCACTCTAGCTCTGATTATTTCAGTTGTTTTGATTGTGCTTCTCTGACCTGAACAAGTAGAATTCAAGTAAATGTTACTCACAGTAAATATAAACAAATGTCTGAAAATATTCTCCATCTTAATTTTTGTTTTGTTTCATCATTCATCATATGTGTTATGAACCCTAGTGTTAAACTTGTACTCTTTTCTAAGATTCTCTCTGTGCTGTTTTTCAGGCCTACACATGGCTGCAGAAAGAGATGGGCCCTGAAACCGACCCGGTGGTCATTGTCCGTTTTATTGGCTCCAGTCAGCTCTCCACAGACCTACGCACCCTCCTCCAGAGCATTTGTGAACAGATTGCACTAAACTACCGCTGCCTGATTCACTTTTTGCCTAACAAGATCCAGGAGATGAGGGAGCTGCTGATCAACCTTCTTGGGGAATCTTCATTCCACAGGCCCTTGGTCATTGTCCTCGATGCCCTGGAGCAGCTGTCAGATGCTGATGAAGTTCGCAAGCTGTGGTGGCTCCCCATACACCTGCCTCGGACAGTCCGCATTGTAGTCTCAACTTTACCCAATAAACATGGCATCCTGCAGAAGCTTCGACACCTCATACACGATGAGGGGTATTATGTGGAATTAATCCAGAGGGACCGCAAGGTCTGCAGCCAAACATTAAAACAGCAGTTGCTGGGGGTGAAGAGAAAAGTCACCTCAGGCCAACAGATCTATGTCAATGAGGCCCTTGCCAAGTGTACGTTGCCAATGTTCGTCAATCTTATCTACAGAGAAGTAGTTCATTGGAGGTCTCATAAAGATGTGGACGATAGGTCCCTGTGCTCCACAGTGCATGAAAGCATTGAACAGCTCTTCTACTCAGTTGAGAACAAGTTGGGACAAAGATTTGTCTTCAGAGCATTGGGGTATATTACCATGGCCAAGGCTGGCCTAACTGAGGTTGAGCTAGAAGATATTCTGTCCCTTGATAATATAGTTCTTGGTGACGTCATTGTGGCAACTTACCTCAAAAACCCGTTGAGGATCTCTTATGATTTGGTTGCAAGGCTCAAAGAGGAGCTGGAAGGTTATCTGGTTGAACGTCAAGTACGTAACGTCACCTTGATGGTTTGGGCCAACAGACACCTGCATCTCATTGCCCAGAAGCTGTACCTTAGCAATGAGGAGGACGTACATCAAATGCACAGCCTGCTAGCTGAGTACTTCTTGGGGGCATGGTCAGGAGGCAGGAAAAAGATCTTCACTTACGATAACAACCATTTCACTTCCCTGAATATATCTCACCACAAAAACCCTCACCATCAGCAGTCCCATGAAAAAGCCTGCTCAGACAAGTACTCATATGACAGGCAAACTCCTGAGCAGCCATGGGTGTTCCAGTGCAACCTTTTGGAGCCTGACATTTTCTTTGTCAACCACAGGAAGATGACAGAGCTGGTGTACCACCTTACCAGAAGTGGGCGCACTGATGACCTGATGTTCGGCGTCATCATGAACTTCAGCTGGCTGTACACAATGATCAAGATTGGCCAGTTTGAAAAGGCTTTAACAGACATTGACCTAGCTTACAGCTACACCCAAGAAAAAGAACTGAAGTTCCTGGCCACCACTCTCCGTAGCATTAAGGTGAAAGTGCTGAAGAACCCTGCATCGCTGTCTGCAGAACTGCAGCAAAGGCTTCTGCCTGTTGTCACCTCCCTCCCCAAGCTCAGACACCTCCTCCTGGAGTGTGACAAAGATGGCCCGAAATACTGCTCTATTGTGCCTCTCCACTCCTCTATGGATGTCACCTACAGTCCAGAGAGGCTTCCTTTGTGCTCTAGCTACATGCAGATTGTGGAGATCTTGCCCACTCTAGCCCCAAACATAGTCCTTGTAGCCCTGGAAGATGGGTCTGTCAGCACCTGGGATGTAGAAAGCAGACAGCTTCTAAGACAGATTGACACAGCCAGATCAGTTGTACTGGGAATCAGGCTGACCACGGATGAAAAGTATCTGGTCGTGGCCACAACCAAAAACACGCTCCTCATCTATGATAATCACAAGTCCTGCCTTTTATCTGAGGTTGAAATCAAGGGGTCCAAGCATGGTGGTGTCACTGGTGGGGTGGCTTTCATCAATGGATTTACTTTGTCCACCCATCATGCTTTGGCTTGGCTTGAGGCCAGTAAAGACGTCAACGTTATTGACCTACTCTATGGTTGGCCTCTTTACCAGTTCCATTGCTGGTATGAGGTGACTTGTGTCCAGTGCTCTCCAGATGGGATGTATGCCTTCTGTGGCCAGTACCTCAACACTGCATCCATCTTTCACCTGGGAAATGGGGACAAGTTGGCCACCGTGACCTCAGACTTCTCTGGGGGATTTGTAAAGTCCATTCTAATTCTGGACACCCTTAACCAAATGGTGATGATTGACAATGAAGGCAGTTTGTCAGTATGGAACACCAAAGAGATCACCAACCCACGGCTGATGGAGGATTATGATTGTAGAGGGGATGATAGTGAAGTGGTGAGCATTGAGTTATCTGAAGACCAGCGCTCCATTCTTATTTGCAAGGCCAGAAGTATCGAGGTTCTGGACACAAAAGTATGGAAAATGGTAGAAAAGTTCAAAGCCAAACGTACCGAACGCTTTGTGGCTGCTGTTCTCTCCAAGAATGGACAAAGCATTGTGGCCTCCATGGAGAACACCTCCTCCATATTTGTCTGGAGGAGGGACAGTGGACAGTGCATGGCTAGCCTGATAGAGATCTCAGGGGCTATTGTTAAACTCATTAAATCAGCCCACCACAACCTGCTCCTCTCTGTTGCCAGCAGTGGAGTGCTGTCTGTTTGGGACATTGATATCATCACCGCCATGTCCAACATTGACAAAACAGGGAAGAAGATCCAGACATTGCAGCTGTCCGGCAGAGAGGATTATGTGTTTACCATGGACGGTTCAGAGGCTGTCCACAAGTGGAACTTCAGCACTGGCTTCATTGAAACAGTCTTTAAGCACGAGGGCATAGTGGAGAACTGTGTCCTAACCTCCTCAGGGGATCTCATGGTGACTTCAGATGACAAGTCCAGTCAGTACATCTGGCAAACCAACACCGGAGAAAACATCTTCCGCATCAATGGACAGAAAATATCACAGCTGTTAATCACCCACAACGACCAGTTTGTGGTGTCTCTCTGTGAGCAGAACGCCTCCAGAGTCTGGAGGCTCGCGACTGGGCACAAAGTGTGCAACATTTTAGTCACTCTCCAGAATGCACTGGTCACTACGGCAAACACTTTCCTTGTGGGAACCTCCAAAAACAAGCTCCTTGCTGTCAGCCTGTGGTCGGGCAGTGTGTCCAAGAAGTTTGTCTGTGATGATGGTATTACCATTGTCAACTTCAAGCTCATTCCTGACTGCCCCGACTGTGTGGTGTTCATCACATCCACAGAGACCGTCTTCATCTGGAGTGTAGCAGATGAGTCGGTCTGCAGGCGAGTCCAGCTGCCCACCAACTTCCTCAAAAATCTAGAGGACTTCCAGATCTCACCCAATGGGAAACTAGGAATTGTCTCCAAAGGTGATGAGAATATTAATGTCCTGGATCTCCACAGCGGGAAGCTGAGGCTTGTCCATGCCGCGGGTATAATTTGGCGTCAGAAATTATCAAGAGATGGACGTTATCTAGTGTATGTCTGTTTCCGGAACTGTGATGAAGACGATGATGCCGGTGTTGTGTCCAATCTCATCGTGATGCGCCTTGCTGATGGTAAGAGCATCGGCACATGCTCCTTGTACAAGACACCCACCTTCCTGTCTCTCTCGCAGCGAGCACTGAATATTATCATTGGCTTCGAGGATGGCAGCATCGGCACGTACACAGTAGTGGATCGTGTTGATGCTGCCCTCAAGATAAAGATAGCCACCTCCAACAGCCGACAGATTGTCAACAATGCCTCGCAGAAGGTGCGGCCCAAGTGCGGCAACCATTCCTTCAAGACCGTTGCCGACTGCATTTGGAGGGAGTCAACTGAGGTCTTCTCCAGAGACAGCCCTATCAACGTGTCTGACTCTGGTGAAGGTGAGTCGACCACGCCTACAAAAAAGACTGAACTGTTGCAGTGAGAGGTGGAGTCAGGGGTGGACAGGCAGGCGGAGATAAGTGACAAAGTTTAGAATCTCTGGGGTTGCAGTTGATTCTTGTTTACAGCCACGTGATTCAGCTGCAGATGTCAGCCCTCTGGGTAGTTAATGGGCCGACCATTTTAACGCTGCACTCAAATTATGTATTACTCACTTCCAACTTATGATAAAGTTTCTCTTTGTTTTACACACGAAGACTGTTAGAAAAATACTATGTTTTTGAAAAGAAGAAACATGTCAGTTCTGTGAGGTATTAGTTTGCCATTATGTGTCCTTTTGCATTTGAAGAACAAAGTTATTATTCAAATGTCTTGTTCAAAATTCATTCCAGTAATCTTAACCACTTTCATTGTACACTATCTTTATTTACATTGTGCACATTAAGTCATAATGTTGTTCCTAAAACAAAAGAGCGTAAATATGTTTGTATCAACATCAGTCGGTACTGTACAAAAAGGAAGAACTATGAACATATGTACATATCCCTTTTTGGCTGCTGCAATATGTGCAACTCCTTAAAAATGTTATGTTGTGCTTAATGCAATCAAAGTGAGTGCCTGGAATTTAAAATGTTCTTTATGTGCAGATTACAAGATTTATGAAAATGCAGGGAATTTGTAAACACAGTATATACACACAGTTACATACTACTTGCATTGATGTTAAATCTAAACGATCAGTGTACTGAGATCCAGTCAACAACACGAGAGGTCGACGGCATTGCTCTTTGTAATGGTAGCTGTAGAAATTTCTTGGAACAGTTTACGTCAATTTGATGTGAATTTACCTGCAGTTCCATCAGTTCCTGTGCTGTTTGTGTTAAGGGAAACACCACTATTGAGCATACAGTGTAGCATAGCACCATACACATTCACGCCTTAACCAGTGTACTTGCTTTAGGTTTAGTGGAGTTTGTTCAAATGTTCCAGTAGAAAAGGACAGAGTGACTAGCCCAATGTTTTACTGAAGCAACTTGGCCACGTGAATATATTTAGAGGTTTAGACAGTTGGTGGAAGCACTTTATGAGTGGTTTGTGAGAAATTATTAGATTTATTCATATGAAACATTGTATAAATTGTTTAAAGTGATCTAGAGTTGTCTTAAAATCGTGGTATTGGATTTGCCTACAAAAATACACAAGGCCATCCGGGTACTTGCAGGCTACAGCGGACTCATTTGAAATGCTACACTCCCTCTTTGTATGCCTGTTATCAATACAAAAACTGAGAGCAGGGATAGGACAGTCTGTGTAAGATCTGGTTTGCTGACAATCCAACAGAAGAGACGAGTTATTTATGAGGTTGTACCTTGCAGGTGCCGTGATCGCTTTTTTTAAAAGCATGTCTGTATTAACCTAAAACGCAATTCTGAGCTCTGATGAGACCAATCATCTGCCAGGCATGACTGAAAAGAACACACTTACACTTTGATATATACTTTTTAAGGGCTATTCCATCTTATTGTATGTTTACTAGTTTTGAACTGTTGAGATAATAATGGCCCTTGGATAATTTCAAACCGGGTAGCAGCATCAAGCTTTAAAAACTTTTATTTCCCCACAACTGAAGAGTTTCTAAATTGAAAAAAAAACCCAAACATATTATATCATGTAATTGCCAAAGTCCCGATTATCGTTTGTGTTTCAATTTGTTGACTGTCTCATTTGTTTTTTGAGGCTTGTACTGTAATTATATTGGTACCAAATTGTTTCAGTGTTCTACTGTGATTATGTTTATGATAGAGAAAATGTGCTATCTTTGCGAAAAAGTTTAAAAAGAGTCCTCTTATAAAATATATTGGAATGCCAGTTTAAGAGTATATTTGAATGTGTCCATATGGAAGCCAGTACATGGTATTATTGTATGTTAAGTAACTTGAATGACTTTTAATAACTTACATGTTTGCAACTCATAGTTGACATACTGGTATAATGAATGTTTCTATGGTATTCTTTGTATTGTCAGGACTGACTTACCTGTTTAGAGATTTATATTTTCATAAATGTTGTACTTACATTTTGTTACAGAGTTGTTTAACTGGAATTCAAACAGAAAAGAAACTTATGTCTGAAGCAATATGAAACTAGTGTGTATGCATTGTTTGTATGAAACATTTTAATGTAATAAAATGGTTCACTTTTTGCCTCCACCGCACCGCCTCAGGCCTCTCACTCTAATTAGAGGTTGATACTAGACATTGCAATCATGCTTCTGCTTTTAGACACCCAAGTGTTTTATTTACTTTGATCTCAGCCAATGATTGATGTGAATAAACTCACTTCTAATTGGATACAATTAGCCCAGTCCTGATGTACGGTATAAGCGAAATTGCAAAACATCCTGTAAAACAGGTTTTTCCTGGAGGTGGGGGGGTTCACAGAGTCAGGAAACACTGACAGGGAAACACACACACTGACTGAACGGAGCTGTAAAATGATTTGATAGGCCAGTAATTGCCCTTCTGTGCTTGATGCCGAACGCCAGACAAGCGTGGTGAATATTTCTCCAACACTGGCTGACATTGTCATTATAATTAGGCGATGTGTGCTCGCGCTGCACCTGTACAGCGACACACACACACACAAAAACTTGCAAGGCAAACATATCCAGGATCAAGCTGTGATCGGCCAATAAAAGCCTGTTGCTTTGGGCTACCATTTTAATTTCCCAGTGGTGTCACTCTAAGCCAATCTGTGTGTGTGTGTGTGCCCTGTCTCCACGGCAACATCAGGTCCACGGCGGTGACGGGCTAGGCCACGCCTCTCATTGTAATGATGGTGAGCTCATGTCTGTTGGCTATTGGGGCTGCTTCCAGCCCTTATGACAACAAGGGCTTGACTATCGCTAGCACATTCCACCTGCAGCGCCACACAGGCGTATAATTACACCACTTGTTTGTTGAGCAGGAGGTCTCCACAGGTCACGCAGTGTGTTTCTGTGTGTGCGCCCTACAGTAGGTACAGTATGACAGCGCCGCTTATTTGCTCAGCCCCAAAATAGCCTCTTCATTGTCAGCTGCGTTTACTCTATAAGCCAGGGCCCTCCTTTTGTCATCCTCATATTATTTCAACTGCAACCTGGATTTTCATCAGAGAGGAAACCTATGAGTCACCCATATTTCTCTCCCTCCCCCCTCCACTCTCTGGCAGGCCAGATAAACCAGCCAAGACCGAACGCTAACGTTTCTGGCAGCAGCACAGAACCCTGCGCAGCATAAGCTCACAAAATCCTCAAAAAAATCCTCCAGTTGTTTGAGTAGCCCGTGTTTGACTAGCTAAAAGCCTTCCGCCAAATATGGCATGTTTGCACAGGGTGATCGCACCAATTTTAAACCGCTCCAAGACAAGAGCGCACATTTTACAGAGTGCTGTTCCTTGTCTGCGAGGTGCGTTATAACAAATCTAATCACTGGGACACAACAGGAAGAGATGGCCGCTCGTTTCGTCCCTTTTATCTCATATTCTTTCCCAACGTTTCCTCATTGCCTGAACGTGAGACCCCGGTTTGGAAAGATAACCACCAACAAGCCCTGACCTAATTCCTCAGAAGCATGCTGGGAGGAGGGACACTGATATGTGAAGGCTTCCTTGTCCTGGTTGTCTCTGTTTTGATGTCAGGTGAGCAGCAGGAAATGGGAGATGTTAGGGGCTGTTTGCCTGTGATAGGTTAAAGAGATTAGAGGGTCCACTCTGCACTGCTGTGCTTGTTTTTTCTTTTTTTGTTTTATCTGAAGGCACACGACAGAGGACAGAGGAAATTAAACACACTACCGGGTGCAGACAATGGCAGTTAAAAGCCCACGTGTTGTTCTCCACTCACCCATGGAATCAATAATTAATCAAATCGTGGGTATTGGTAGATGCTTTTCTTCCTCTTTTGATTTGGAACAATAAAACAGTCTCAAAGGCGCCGGTCCAGCAGTGACTCAGTGCAGACCAAAGTCCATTTATTTTTCTGCCAAATGAAACGTCACTGCCGAAGCCAAACAGTGTCTCACAATGAATCAAAGTTATTGCTTTTTGGTGTGAAGCGTCGTTGAAATGACGAAGGCGACAAGCGTTAAGATGGAGTCTGAGGTCCTGCGCGTCCGAGATAAAGATTCAAATCATTTCTCGTTGTTTCTGCAGGAGAGAAGGCCAAGGCGATGATGTCAGTGTTTCTCTGAGCCTTGAATAATCTTTGATGTTTGTGGCTGTCAGCCTGCTCCGGAGCTGTCAGTCGTAGCACGTGATCATCGGCACATGAAGATGCAATTACATGATAACTGTGCAAACTCTTCTGATGAAGATCATGTGATATAAATGAACATGGTGTCTGATCTTAGATGTTTTGTAAGCATTTTGATATATTTATTATGATTATATAGGTATTTAACAGACAGATATGAGAGTGGTATCAATCTTATCTTATTTGTTAATGTTTAACTTAATTAACTTAATTTATTTATATGGTCTTTTAGCTGTTTTAACTTCTGGCAGCTCAGTGTTAAAGTTTCATTCTGGCTCTTTCGCAAAAAGAAAAATGTAGACCAGGAGGAAGCAGCCGAGTGGAAACCACTGGCCGTGTCTTTGTAAATGTCTAGAAGGGCTCCACTTTGCATCTGGCGTGTCACATTGTTGTCATGTTTTGTGTCTCAGCCAGGATGTTCGCCGCCATCCTGTCACCCACGACCAGAGAGGGAAAACACCTCCAGTGTCTTTCAGTGAAATCCTGAGTATTTCTTCTGAAAAGCCTAAAAGTGCTTTCACATTCCTCCCCAAACACATGCAAAACACATATTTTGCAGCTAAAGAAGAATGCCAGTTGTCTCTTTTAAGAATTAATTAATGTAATTTCCAGCTTTAAAGAGCAACCCGGAGCAACTTCCTCCCCATAGTCCTCTTTTAATCCATTTACACCTGCATTTATGTTCGCTTTTGTAACTTCATCTCCACGAGGCAGCGCCAAATGAATTTCTAATGCAGGATATGATTTCTATTCCTGATGCCTCCGAGGATAAACTTCCTCGTCTGTGCGTCTGTAAACACTCAAGATGCTTTTTTTTCCTTTCCTGTTGTGAGTCATCCTCAGTCTATCAAGTCATGCTAAACAGTCCCCTCTCAGCACTTCAAAAAGATAACACATTTGTTCATTTCATATCCTCCACAGAGCGTCACTTAAGTGGGATAAAGCGCCTTGCTTAGAGATTAGCACATCAAAACTTCATTACAATGTAAAATAATTCATACAGTGGAATTATCGCCCTCAAAACATACCTTTTCAAAATAAAAATAGCAACTTTTATGTGCATTTTTTTCAGTGTAAATGTTGGATCAGGCTCACACATAGTCTTACTGCATCTGTTTTTTTCCTTTTTCTGGACTGGAGCCAAGTTTTGTTAAGTGGGTAGCAAGTGGTAGGGGTGGTTCCACTCTAATCGCATCCAAGTCATATGATCAACCAAGTCACTGTGAGGAGGCAGGTCAGGTTAAGCCGAGTCAAGCTGCACGCAGGTTGCCAGGTCAGGACAGGAAGTCGGGTATATTAAAGCCTCTATGGTGTTTTGACGGCGGACTGTGTGTATCAATGTGGGTACATTTTGACCCCAGAGATTCACCAGTATATCTCATCTGCAATACTATCCAATGTTTTAAAAAAAACGTCTATCCCCCTGATTTTTGGGAATCAAAATGTGCATTTTTCTGTTTTATCTGTTTAACAATTTCTTTAATCTGACCCCTCAGATTTTCTTTGGGACCCTAACCCACTAATTGGGAACCACTGTGCTAAAATTAAGTCATATCATCCAGATTTATGTCTGTCTTAAGGGGTGTAAAATCAGTTTTTCAAAGTTAAAGGCACAAGTTTAGTTTGGATTACATAGACCTATATATCCAAAAACGGGTATTTTCTTTTCAATGTTGCGTTTTGATTTCTTTAACCTCGTTTGTAAAGCACGTTGTTAATTTCACTTTAAGTTTACAACTTAGTAAGAACAGTTTTATAAGCTCTATTAACCGTTCAAGCTTTGCAGCGGGGTTCATGAGTTTTATTTTGAAAGCGGCGACAGGAAACAATCGTGTGTCGCTGCGCCTAACTTGACTGTGGTCCACTCGTTTCCCAGACTAACTAACCATCAGCAGCCCGCTGATCGAACAGGAGACATGGGACCGTGGAGTCACCGAAGGGGGGGGACTCTTCTCAGCGGTTCACCAAAGCAAGTCAAACCAGAGGAAGCCATGTCCAACAAAACACGCTGAAAGGAGCTTCTACTTTTTCGCCTTTTTGTCCAGTTTCTGCTGAGTAGAGGACCCGCCGTGAGACCACTTAAATGTCAACTGAAGAAGTTAGCCGTGAGTTTTTGACACCCGGGGCAAAGTGCCACACCTTCGCTTAGCGCAACAGGTAGGTTCATACAACATTTACTGACTTTGCTGGTGTGTGCGGCTCGCTGGGGTGAAAAATGCTGTTCTGAATTAACTTTAAAGTGTCTGGAAAGTGTTTTTGAAGCGTTATTAATGGGTTATTAGCGCAGTTTCGACGGTTGTTCGCAGCGACAGGTGAACGTCGGGATGTGAGCCATATGGCGACGGTCCGCTTCGACGAACAAAGCAGCAACATCCTGATAATACACAGGCTATAACCTGTACTGTGTGTGTGCTAACATGGAGCCACAGTTCATATCAATACGGATGAGAAGACTGTTAGCTAATGTTTGAGTAGCCTAGCCAAATGTAAGGCAGCTTTTACACTGTCGGGGGAGATGCGAGGCTACACCTGTTGCACATAATGGCACAGTCTGTTAACACTGAACAGATTAATACATACATGTGTATGCACTGTAGGTAAACATGGTCATAAGCAAAGTATTTTAAAGTTTTTAATGGCGTTATTTGTTTATTCATTTGTTCCAATACTTTGTTTACACTTTATTTACATAGAGATGCAAATGTTTTTGTGATAGTGAAGTTTAAAAGTGTTAAATCACTTAAATCAGACTGTTCAATAACCACCGTGTCTGAGTTTTTATTCTGTCATTATTGATTTTGTTCAATCAAAAAAAGAAATAATTTTACCAGTGAGTTAATTCATTGTTCCAGCTGGTCTGGAAATTGTATCTGTGCCTGACGAACACTCAAAAAAACACACAGAAATTCAGTTCATAATATAAAACAGAGAAAAGAAACAAATCTGAACATTATGAAGCTGGAAATGGAGAATGTTCAGTGTCTCAAACCAATAATCAGTTATTAGAAAAGCTGATCTACCAGTCGATTAATTGACTAAGCGTTTCAGCCGTTGCAGGATGTAAAGCTCATTTAGGCTGATGAATATTACACAGTGTGTCGAGTGTGTGTGCGTGTTTAAAGACAAGAGTGCACTTCATAATGTGTCAGTGTGTCACACACATCGTGACAAACTGCACCGGAGCCAAGTTGAAAATTTCCATCACACCTTGAACACACAGCACACGGGCAGGTGAAGTTAATGAGTTCATGGAGGGCTGTTATTGGGGGCATTTGTTCTTTGTTGGGATGGAGTGGACGAGGAGGAGGAGGAGGAGGAGGAGGAAGAGGGGGAGGAGTGGTCTTGAATCAGTCAACCAGAACTCATGTACACGGCCTTGGGCTTTGTTTGCACACCTAACATGTCGCCTCTCTGAACCCGGGTTCACGTATGAACTTCATGTCTGAGCGCAGATCGGTCGTATCTGTTGCTGATTGTACAAAACACCCCCAAAACATGATGTTAACAGCCGCGTGCGAGCAGCTGCCATACATCAGCGTGTCTCTTAAAACTCGATGATGGTTTTCGGACCTGTTTTTTAACTCCCGCCAGGCGAGATTTACAACTTTATGACAGTCGACATACACGGGATGCGAAGTTGTGGTTTGCTGAGCCCAGTTCCTTTTAACTTTAGTGCAAGACTCCACCCATGTGGCAGCGTATTAAACAAAAACAAGCCATTAAAAGTGTATGCAAATAATATTTGCACAAGGTCTAGTCTGGTTTGCACCAGGGCTGCTGCTGCTGCTCGGTGACTCCACCTGAAACAGGATATCAGCATGGGAACGGAGCTCATTGCTGCTGCTGCTGCTGACGTTATGTTCTGGAAAACAGATTGTACAGTGTATTTGTTTTAAAGTAAAGGATGATCATTTTACCTGTCAGAGGAGTGGACATTAAAACAAGAAGGAATAATCCAAAGCACTCTGATTCTGAGTGAAAAAGAAAAGACTTTAATATTGCATAGCTGTCATGTGCTTTTGTTATAAAGAGGACACACTCATTTTTAGTTTTTTTAACTTATAAATTAGTAATTTATCGACACAGTGGACGTTTTCCAAATGTTATAACTGATTAATAATGTCTCTGGTAAAATAATTCAGGTTTCCTGGTCCCAGTTTCACAGAAATTAAAGGTTGTTTTCTTGTCTCCATCTAGCATCATCATAAAATGAGTCTCTGGGGAGTTTTGTCCAATTAACTATAATTGATTACGTACGAAAATTAGTCAGTCAATCAACAGAATAATAATCAGCAATCATCAATATAATCAGTGACGCCAAACTTCTGTCTGGTGTCAGCTTTTCAAGTGAGAATCTTCTGCTTTATGTAATTCTAAATGTAATCTTTGATTTGATATTTAACATCATGATAAACTGATTAATCTGCTGTAGAATGAAAATAATGCTTACTTTGAACCCCTAAATAGAATAATCACCAATGAAACAAATCCCAGAGAAGTCTTTCCACCTTTCCTGCTGTAAATTCATAGCACAGATACAAGAGAAACAGAAACTATAAATTGATTAAACAGGAAGTGAATCTGCGGCTATTTTTGTAAATTATTTCTTGTTGCAGTTTAATCAAGCAAAAATGGCAAATGTTATCTGTCTCCAGCATCCCAGAGTAAAGATTGGCTGCTTTTCTCCAATTTATGTGATTTTAAGTTGAATATCTTTGCGGTTTTTAGAACGTTGCTTTGACAAAACAAGAAATTCACCTCTGGCTCTGGGAAATTTCAACAAACATTTGTAAGAATAGATGGATTAAAAATGAAAACAGTCGTTAGTTGCAGCCGTAAATCAGATTATTGACCAATGAACCTAATCCCAGGTCCACGTTTCTGATTAGATATGTAAAGCTATCATCCTTAAAAACAAAAAAAGCTGATTTTTATGAACATGAATGCTGGTTTGAATGTTAAAGATCATGTAGAGGTAGATTACCCTTTCTATGTGCCGCTGCATCACCGGCTCTACATCATTTCAAAGTGCACTCCTCTTCGGCTCCTCGTAGCCTTGTTTACTTGCTAAAGCACAATTCAGAGCTCCTGGGTCAGGAGGAGCCACGGGAGGAAAACAGCAGCAGGTCTGTTTGCAGCGCGAGAGAGCGAGGAGGAGAGTGCTATTGATAAGTGTGGGCTGCTGGGTAATAGAGAGCAGACAGGACTTGTTTTCATCAGGCTGCTGCCCAAGGCCATCTGAAAGCGATGTTTGGACACGGCACATCATATTATCACACACACACACACTTCGGTCACTTCGCTGACCTTCAGACTTGTACATCGACTCGCAGAAATAAATTGCATGCGTAAGCAGACATTTTTAAAATGAAATGTAGATTATTCCTTCACGAGGGACTACTTTATATAAATTTGTCGCCGTGACAACTCACCATGGGCACACTTGCCCAGCCACACCTGCCTTATTCAGATCAGCCTTCTGTTTAATAGTCGATGTTTAACAGTATTTCAGGGCTGTTTGTGTGAGCTGTAATTGAAAAATAACATCACTCAGATGAATAGCTCGAGCTCCATTATGATCGTGTTAATTTTGTTAACAGAAACTGTAAAAAACTAAACAAACAAATAAAAACTCACATTTGACAACAGACTAAGACAAATGTTATGTTTGCCAGTTCAAAAGCCCAAATGTAGGACGGTCATGCAGGCAGGCTAAAGAACAAAAAGCTAATTTTAATCGCCAAAGCTGAACCCAGTCAGTACAAATGACCAAACTACCTGTGACACAGGACAGGCGGACAAACGCAAACAACCTGAAAGACAGAAACACACAGACTAAATACACACTGGAGGGAAGACTCAGGAGGGACAGGTGAAACTAATCCAGCATCATAAGCAGGAAGTAAAACAAAACACGACACCTGAGGAGAAACTCTCAACATAAAACAGGAAGTAAGGAAACTAAAGCCCAAAACCTTGACTGCTAAATAAAAAACAGCAGCCCAGTCACCAGAATAAATGTTGGCGTTGTCCGTTTCTACAAACTGCGGATGCGTGAAATATGTACGTTTCACACGTATCACATCAGCGTTTCTAACAACAGGTGTCACAGTGACGTAGTTCAGGTTATCACCACATGTATGTGAGCTGAGTTTTACATCAAGGAGACGAGGGGATGACGGTGGCGTGACAGCAAGGCGAGACGACGGACAAGCGCTGAACAGCTGTTTGAGACGAGCGTGTGTCTCAGAAAAAAATGGTTTTTAATGTGACGATGGGACATTTTCCAGCCAATGAAACATGATCCTTTCTTCACCCTAACCAGGTGGTTTCTGTGCCTAAACCTAACCAGACTCGAACCACAGCATCGTCACAACATGTGAAGAAACGTCAAGTTTGATAGTGAAGAAACATAAAGCTTGAACATGTACAAGAAACGTACAGTGCCAACATTTGTTTTGGCAATAGTGGTGAAAAATAGCTGACAAAACTAACACCACCTTATGGGAGGTGTTATCAGGTGTGGAAGGTTATCTCATCCGCTGTATATGCAGGTTATTAAAAGCCGGATAAAGCAGTGGGAGAGACAGCGTAATTTCTCTTTTTTCTTTGTCCCCACACAGACTTTAAAATCATGTATTGACATTTCAGCTGGATTTTAAAAGCCTCGGAGCTGATAAGAGGCCGACACTGAGCACCTTATCGAATGCTGCAGTTTTCTTCCTGCAGAGAAACGCGGAGAGTAACACCGGCCGCTGATGGCTGCAAGGAAATCCTGTCAATAATTGCTTTGTTTTCAGTTTTACTTTATGTTTAATAAGTACAGTATATGAGATAAAAGCCAGTTGATAAAATGAACTTGTTGTTGTAGATCAGGACAAAAAGATATAGCACCAAAACAAGGCTGCAAGGATTATTTGTAATTCAGATGATTAATCGATCACTCTCATTAAACATTCATTCGTTCTTAAATGTGTCAGGGCATGTTTATTGGCTCATAGCTTGGGAAGGAAAATCTTGAGGGTACAGGTTTGTCGTGGACTTTGGGGACACATATTCCTCGTTGATATTGTAAACAAGGTTCACTGAGCTATTCCCAGAGCTTTCAGCCACACCCCCCTGGTGTTCCTGAGATACAGAAAGCTGCAGGAACTACAAACCAATGCAAGGCCAGTTTATTGTATTTGCATGACACCTTTCAAACGTAGAGGTAATTCACAGTGCTTCCAGAACAGCAGTCAGAATTTCAATAAAAAGGAAAATTAAGCAATTAAAATAGAATAAAATTAAATGAATGCAGTGAAATTAGAGACCAGAAACACAGCCATACTGCACTCACAGGACAGGACGGCCCAAATTTGCCAGAGGAAACTACAGTGCAGGAGAGAAATTAAGAATAAGTCTTGTCGGTTGAGGTAGAACCAGCAAATCAGCCACTCTGGAAGGTAATTCTGCATTTCATACAGATCATTATCAATACGGACAATCAGGCCTTTCAGGGCTGGTATTGATCACTGATTTAACGTCATAAGAATTGGTTGATCCGGTACTGATCACTGATTGGTCCCTGTGCTTAAACATCTTTACAGACAGGCCACCATAACATTTATTATTCTTTTCAAAATATGTCATTAGGGCTGCAAGTAATGATCTCCTTCATTGTTTGTTAATGATTTTCACTTATTCATTTGGTCAATAAAATGTCAAAAAAAATTCAGTGTTTCCCTGCGTCGACTGCTGAGTAGCTGATGAATTTTCTATTGATGTCAGCTCTACGCTTGTTGTAATCAGCAGCTGCCAGAAATACCTTCCTCCTCTTCAAGTCTTTCTGAGCAGGATTTTGGTCCTGAAACAATGTCCACAGGCTGCGTGTTAGCAGCATTTCTAAGAGTTGATCACCTGCATGTTAGCAGCGCTCGAGGCCAACACACATCACCTCTGCACATTAAAGTGTAAAAATATGCTAAAATTCAACCCAGATCCCAACAGCGTAGACTTACAAAACTATGGTACATTCAAAAAATACTCCTCATCAAGCCTGTTGCTCAGAAAATAATGTGGACCACTGTGGACGATCCGTCTGGGGGCTGCAACTGTCAATTATTTTCATCACTGATTCATCTGCAGACTGTTTTCTCCATTAATGGACTGATTGTTTTGTCTATATAATAACTGAAATTCTCAGAAAATAGCCTCAAAAAAATTCCCTATTATTACCCAGTAATGAAAAACGGATAAAAGCAGCAATTTTTCACATTTGTGGAGCTGGAACTAGAGACTATTCAGCACTTTTGCTTAATAAATTATTTAAAGCAATTATACTGAATATCGAAATTGTTGCAAATTAATTTTCTTAATGAATCTCCTCAGCTTTAGACTGGTCTCTGAACACATGGGATGATGCGTTTTGGTTTGTGATGATTTAATACCTGATCGATCAGAGCACCTCTGATCGACTCTCAGGAGTCTTGTGAGTGAAGACCGGGTTTGGTAAAAGGTTGGCAACATTTGGGGAAACAATACTGACATGTGGAAGTAGACGATGGGGAATAAACTGTAATTTACTTCAAACTGGGTCAAACACGTCCAGCAGCTTCCCTTCTAGCATCCCAGACATGCACAACTATTGTAGAAGTGGAAATTCCCGCCACGTTTTCTGTCTGCACCGTCTTTGAAAGTTCAAATTTCAAGAAAGTGTGTGACGAAACACACCGTGGACGAACAAAAAGATAAAGAAACAATAAACAAAAACAACAGCCAGTCAGATGGATGTCAGACCAGTTAGCCCACTTTTCCATCACTACACCCCTCCCATGTCACCCACATGAACACGATCTCCCTCCACACACACAGAAAACACACGCACGCCCAATGTGTCAAGATGTAAATTATGACTTTATAATGTGACACACAGCTTACATAAGCTGATCTTTTCATGGATCTATCAGGTGACTGAGCTATGTGGCAACAGCAGGGTCTTGTCTGCGAAAAACTCGGCTCCTTTTTTGAAAAGTTCACCCAAGACCCTCCGCGAGAAATCTTCATATCTGCACCTCAGGCAGCAACTCTCTGAATGTGCATTCAATTACTGCCAGTAGATAAGAGAAAAGGGATTTTTGTGATCTATTAGCAAGCCTGTAATGTTATTCAAGCTCTCTGTTTTTGTCCCTAATCCTCGTCTACCTGTATTTAGTTTTAAAGTGTTGGTATGCGGCGTGTTTAGACCAGCAACTCAAACCCACAGTCATACAGGAATGGTTGGATAGATTTCAGTCGTCCAAGGGAACAACAAAAACAGCTGGTATCAGATGTGCAGCACTGAGGGGAGGCTTGTGTTTTGAGATCCAATCAGTGCAGTAGCTTTCACAGTTTCAAACATGTACTTGTTTGTATTGTTGGGTTTACATCCATGTTTACTTGGCTGCAGTCTTCTTCTTTACTGCCTTTGTGGGCGTCATAAAATAAATAGTTTGACATTTTGGAAAATATGCTGATTCACTTTCTTGGCAAGAGGCAGATGAGGAGATCGACCCCACTCTCACATCTGTCTGAAAATGAAGTCCCAGCCAGGAGTTAGCGCTAATGTTATCTTAGCACAAAGACTGGAAACAAGGGGAAACAGCCAGCTTAGCTTTGTCCAAAGGTGTAAGAATATCTGCCTGTTAGCATCTCTAAACCATGTGTTGTATCTTTTTTTGCATAAATGGTCACGTGACAGACTATTTCTTTGCTTTCTGGACAGTTTCTGGCTGTTTTTACAGTAGCTGAATTCAGAAGAATCTCCCAGTCAAACAGTCCTGCATATATTTATTGTATTCTGGAGGTACCTGGAGTGCTTAGATCAAAAAGTTGTAAAAAAGTTCAAGTTGTATTCACAGGTTGTGAACATTACTTGTCAGTGTTTCAAGAGCTGATTTCATATGTGGTTTCCCACAGTGTTTTATGGTGGGGGCGCCTCACCTCTCCTGCAATCCCTTATGTCTGAAGAAATTCTTACATTTTTATGGAATATAATAAGCTTATTGAGCGATTTGGGTCTGAATGACACAGCAAAAACTGCAGTCATCCACATCAAACACTGAGAGGAGGGCTCTCCACCCACATTAACCACCATCTTCTCGGGGGGGCTCTGGATCTCAATTGAATCTTTGTATTGTAGTTATTTATAATTTCAGTTCCTTGATTCAGATGAGCTGCGATCAAACCTGTGTATTCATCTTAGTAGTAGTAGGCATCATGCACTGTAGTTTTCAGCTGTTGCACATACAATAACTTCTGTTTGCAAACAAAACGCTGAACAGGTAAAATCAATTCCAACCGGAGTCTTTCCAGAGGAAGAATTATTTTAAGCCTTATCTTTCCGGATGAAATTTTTCCACCCGCAGCAATCTTCCAAAACTGGCTGTGACTGCCACCTCCGCAGGTATCCCCTGGATTTCAATCCAATCCACATTTAGGGGACACTCTACAGCAATCCCACTTTTATTGCACCTGTTTCTCCAAGATGAAATGTTTCAATTTCCTCTGAGCGAAAACTCGGAAAGCGAAAAAATGGGAGCTCAGCCAAGCTGCCAGCACTGAAATATCTCTCCCCTTCAGTAATCGTCCTACGATCTTCCCTATCATAAAAAACAGGGGCAATATATAATATATTGAACGGCACAGGGAGCGGAGAAAGAACTGTTATTGCCAGCCAACAATGGCCAATATCTGAATGAATGAGTGATTGTCATTTGATGCACAGATTGAATCCTTGATCTCATTATGACTTTGGAAAGTCTCCAGGGCAACAACATGATTGGTCAGTTGGGTGTTGTGATGTGAATCTGAGTCAGCTGCTGTTGGTTACTGTAAAGCCTGTGGGAGGCTTTGGAGGCGCAGACAAAATCCTCATTCCTGACAAGTTTGCATGGCTCTCAGTTTCTCATGAATGACTCTGTGACATCATGCGTGAGCTGCGTTCTTTAGAGTTTTATTGCTGCTCAGTCCAAGCAGGAATTTAACTGAATGTGTTCAGATGACGACTGCTGGTCGGGCAAAGCAAGCGATTTACAGACATCGTCGATCGATATTATGGGAGTTAATGGGTGTTCACCACACTGGCATGTTTTTCCACTTCTCTGTGTGTATCTATAGCTATTTACTCTGCAAACACAGTGTAGCAAAGACGGCAGCTGCAAGCAGACACACTGGAGCCAGAACATGTCCTATTAGTCATGTTCGTCTTGTCATTTTCTTTGAGCAGAGTTCTTGGGAGTTGTCCTCGACTTTTCATGTCACTCAGTTATCAGTACAGTGATGTAAGTGGCTGCTTACTCATGAGCCCTTGCTGCTCGGTGCAGCGTCGTTAGCAGCCTGGGCTAAGACGGCACAGAGTCATCTCTGCCCTGCAGGACTAGTTCCCCTCCGACTCCGAGCTGTTTCTGCTGACCAGAAGCAGAATGGGGCGCCCGGGGCAGGTAACACTGCAACCACATTGTCAGTCAACCCGGAGTCAGTTTTTGCCTTGCAAATGTGCAACCCAACTCCATGCCAACGCAAACCAGCTTTTTCCGACTCAGTCAGCCTGTCTGATGGTGTGTGCTCACTCGATGTTAGAAGTCAACCAAAACACACAACAAAATGTATATGTAACAATGAATTACACATTTCTGGTGGTGAGAAATAAAAACACAATGAATTTGTATCATTTTAAAGATTTAATTGAACTCATCTTTATTAAAATTTGTCAAATTTAGATTTTTAACTTGTATTTAACTTGCATAATTGCAGACTTATGGAGACTGGTAAACGACAGTATTTTGCATATGCAAAGAGTTTAAAATTGAAATTAACCGCCTCGTTGCTGTGTCAAGTTTTGTTGAACACAACCTTGTTTTCCAGCCTTCAGCTTTTCCAAACCTTGTTCAGTTCCCATGATATGACGCATGAGAGGGAAAGTCATGAGGTTGACTGCAGGCATGAATTCTCCTCAGAAGTTCATGTTGTACCACCTTCTCTTTGACTCTCACTTTGTTCTCATATTGTTTTTATGTTGTGTTACTGATTAAATACTAATGGAAATACCTTGAAAGTAAGTTATTGCTAAATTTACCCCACTGTCACAGCACTTACTAATCCATGTACTGTCACTGTGTTTTTATCTGGAGTGAAAACATGGTGCCAGGAAGGAACCAAACTTATTCATGCTCATAATTAATTCATAACAATTCAGGAACCGTCGTGTCGAAGGGTTTTGGACCATTTATTGCAACAAATATGCAGTCGTATTTGGCAGAGGAGGCTTTGGGCTTCGAGATGCTCCCCAAACGAATCCAAGCAGCCCGCAAGACTCAGAGGCGAGCACATTAAAACACCCCCGAGGGTTTCGAGAGCGGAAAGCAGCAGACACATATCGCTGAGATGTGGAATATACATAATGCACAAGGCAAGAAATGCCACCGCACCACAAGAAGAAGAGGAGGAGGAGGAAGCTTGTGGCAGCAGAGGCAGAAATCAGGCTGAGCGATCAGAGGATTGAGAGTTGGAGCTTGTCAGGTGATTATTGACCTGCTTGAATGTGACTAGTAATTGTAAAAGTTGGCTGATAGTGACTTCGGCGCTCCGCCGGGACTAATACGACGTTTCATTTATGTGATAGTTCTGGATGCCCGCTGGGAAATTACCTCCTCTCTTGCTCCCCTCCTGGAAGATAAGGGATACTTCAGCAGGGTGGATGCTTGCCAGTCCAGCAGTGTGTTAAAACCGGGTCCTCACTTTAAAAGTCTGTCAAACCACCGGGCCTTTCTTTGGATTGCACTTGGCATGGGTGGTGTGGCCTCTTAGCTTTTTCCTAAGCGTCTGTGAATGTGCCGGAGGTCCCGGTGAAAATGCAGATGAATGAGTGGTGGGGATTGTTTCAGCCAGGTTACGGTCAAGCCCACCTCAAATCACAAGAGATTGTGTCCATGGAGAAGAAAGAGAAAACAGACGGCGCTCAAAGACAAGGGGATTGTACTCGTGAGATTTGTCCGAGTTGACTTTGCCTCCATCCTCAGTGACTACACCCACCTCTGGTCTCTTTTATGTGGTGGTGCACGGCAGCAGACGTGGTGGGATAATTAGACGTCTTGGGATAGCTAAGTCAGGCTTTGCCGCTTTTGCACAAATAATACAACCTTTCATGACCTGGCCATGGTGGTCCTGTTCACAGCCTGGGATTTATAGCCTCGCCTAGCAGCTTGTGATATTATATAACTCAGCATGACCACTTTAGGTCTGTGTGTGTTTTTAATGCTAACGTGAGGAGGGCTTCCTCCAGGACTTTGCACAAAGCTGTTTGACGTCCCACAGCACAAGTGAAGCCTGTTACATCATAGTTGCCTGGCCTTACCGCATTTAGACAATTTGCTGAACTAATTGATACAAAGGAGTGAAAAAAAAAGCTAACAGGAGCTGTGACACATTTGTTGTGGCAAGAGATTTCCCATATTTATCTTTTTATCAAAAAACGTGATGAAAGACAAAAATCATCAATGAAGTAATCCTGCCGGCATGTATTGCCTGTGTTGGCAAAACCTGATATATCAAATTTTTATCTTGTTGTGCTGTATAGCTCCATTGTTGTCAAGAAAGATTAAAAAACACACCAGTGAGCCACACTGTCGCACTGGGTGACGTGTTCTTTACATGAAGTGATCAAAGCAGAGTGAAAAATCTGGAACGTGAACTCGGCAGTCAACAAGTGGCTGAATCAGAGGTGCAGACCTCCATCTTGAATCAGGTTTTGAGTGGAGCACTGAGTGCAAAAGAGGCCCGACAAACAAGTGTCCAAAAACCACAAGCTCAAGGTCCTCAGCTCACGGAAAAGATACTGCCTTAAGGGAAGAAATACTGTAATAATACAAACCACTGCATGGGCATCGCTGCCCCTTTTCACCTTTCAGGAAGAATGTGCAAGAATAAGAATAGCAGGGAAATGTGAATGAATGTCATTTTATGATTAATCATCCGTTAAAAATCTAATTTATTTTGTTTCAGGGCAAAAACAGCAATAAATTCCTGGGAAGAAATCATTTTAAACTCAAAGAAAAACCTTGAATCCTACATACTGTTAATACTTACAGAGGACCAAATGCGTATTAGTCCGCAACTGAAAGTAGTCCCCAGCAAATGCGTTTTTTTCTCCTTTTTGAGTCATGTTTGGTAAAAACTACAGTGCCCACCTGTTTGAAGAAAGTGCTTAGCCATATATTTATGTCTTGTTTTTTAAAGATTTACATCCTCAGTTGGACAATCAAGAAGAAAAATCTAGAGTAACACCAGATTTATCCCCTGAACGTAGTCTATCATTTGTGATGAGCCAGGACTTACTGTACTTGTCTAGTTCTGCTCAAAGTTTCAGATGAATGTAAAGCAAAGACCCACAGGGTCAGATAGTTATGGTTAAGTATAGAAACAGTTCTGTCTCGTGGGCACACATCCTTCCTTTCAGTCCACAAAGAGATACTGTGTCCTCTACCTTTGTCGCTCTCTCTTTCTCCTTCGCTTGCAGACAAACCCCATTCAAGACTCGGTGATTAATTATTTACCCAGGCAATGAAATGCCAAAGCCTGGAGAAACACACCACCAGGATAGAAAAGGTCACTCCCATCCTGCTCAGAGATACACACTCCTCGATACACGCTCGCACACACAACAGTGATGGATGGCAATAACATCTTTATCGGTGCTTCAGGCAGACAGAGTTTTCATCCTCGTGTCCAAACACCGTCGAGACCAAGGGCAAAGCAAAAACTTGACTGATGAGGTGAAATCTTCGAGAGAGCCCTGAAAAAAGCCCTCGTTTAAAAACCACTCACATGTCAGAGGTGGTGAACTGGCCGATCAATAGCAGTCTCGGACTCCGTCAAAGTGAGTGCGTGTCGCCGCGCAGGCCGGTGTCTGTGGAGCCGACTGTAACCTTTCCTTTACGAGCGAGCTCAGACGTCGCAAACGATATGCCCGTGTTCCCAAACAAGTTTTGTCGCTTTCGATTTTGTCTGCTGTTCAGTCGAAGGCGGTTTGTGTGATTAAAGTTTAATTGCTTTCTTAATGTCCCTCCACAGCTCCACGACACAGCGGGCCAAATGGGGTGCCAATGCTGCAGGATGATAAAAAGGTGAGAAGTGTGTCTTCTTCTTTGTGTGCTTGTTTTTTGTCTCGCACGATCCTTCTAGCGAATATTATCAGAACAAAATCTTTCAATCGCTTGTTTTCAGTGATGTGAGGGGTTCGTTCATCCAGATTGCCACCCACATTTTTCTAATTTAGTGGTGGCCAGTTTCCAGGCACGCTGCCCCCATCACTCTCTGGATAATCCACAGACCTGACTGTCAACAGTTTTCATTGATTTCTTTCTGCTGAAGAAATAGGAAGTCAGTGACATGTCCTTTTGGACTTTGGGTGAATGATCTTTTTACAATGTTAATGCTCATAATGTTCATTGCAGGGCTGCAACTCATGATTATTGTCCTTATCCTTTATTTGTTTGTTTCGTCATTAATCAGTTCGTTTTAAAATGTCAGAAAATGAGGATAAATGCCCAACAAATGTCGAGTCAATTTTATTTATGCATCTTATTTAGAAACCCCAAATCACTCATTTATGGGCTTTACAATCTGCACATACCCTCTGCTATAAACCCTCGATTCAGATAGCAGGGAACACAAGGAAACGTTTGCAGACTTGTGGACAGTTTACTGAGCAGATGACGCCCTAAACAGCAGCCGCACTCATTAAATATATGGCATTTACCGCGTGAAACGGCTCCTGTGCTCCCTTCCTTGAAGGTTAAATTTTTATTTGGTAAAAGGCTATTCGTTTTTTATGATGTTATCGGAAGCAGCGTTTGTTTTACCGCAATGTGGCACACCTCCACCATAAAACAGTGGGGGAAACCCTTGTATGGGAGAGAACAACAGAAAATCCTCAAGTTTTGACTCAAGGCAAGTTAAAGACCAGGAGCGTCTCGAGAGGATGAGTAAATGAAAATAGAAAATACATCAAATTGCTGGTTTACATTTACACAACTTACAGTTTAGCAGCACATAAGAAAGAAGCTTCTGTACTCTTTGGCCTTTGTCTGTGCTGCTTTTCTTTTTTGTGCTTTGTATTGTTTTTGTTTAATTAATTTAATTTGCCATCAACAGGTTTAATTTGTATTTGTTCAGTACTTTGGTTTACGCCAAAATAGCTTGAAAAACCAGTTCTGTACATTGTGGGTAGTGCTAATCAGGAAGTGATAGCGTGCTAACATGCTGAACTACCAGAGTGAACATGGTAAACATTACAGTCGCTCATCAGCGTTTTGTCATGCTAGCATGCTGGTGTTAGCATTTAGCTAAAAACACATCTGTGCCTTCGACCTCACCAGAGTCAGTTACTTGAATAGCAGAGAAATGTCCACCTCCTCAGTAACAGCCTCTCACTGCAGATTTCCTTATCTGCAGGTCCACAGTACCGGCTCTAACGTCTCCTGACCCCCATAATGATTTCTTGTCTTGTTTCATGCAGATAGTGAGAGGTCCATTTATAATATGTCTGCACTCTCGGCCTCACGTGGACTCTTTGTACAAACTGTGAGTCAATATGCCAATAGCCATCACCCCTGGTTACTGTAGTTCTTTTCAGGACTGTCTATTCATTAAAAGTCTACAAGGCATCGTTGTCAGGGCTCGACATCGCTGTGCTTTTTGAGGCGAGTGAGCAGACAGAGCAGGGCCGGGAAACGAGATTTTGATTGCAGATTAATGAAAGGCCGCGCTGTGATTCGCATACCAGAATCGTAATCCCCCCCCCCCCCCTTCACACTTCTTTTTTTTTTCTTTCCCATGTCAAAGACACGCATGTGAACGCTTGCGACACACACACACACACACACACACACACACACACACACATACCCTCCTAATTGTCTGGGGTGTCACATTTCTGGGCTTAGCGGTGTTTGGGGTTTGGCATGGTGGGCGTGCAGGTTGCTGGGTCAACAGTTTGGTCTCAGTATCAGCAGGCTGACGCTCAAACAGCCCGCAGCTCGTTTCCTTCATTTTTTTAATCCAGAATTTCTTATTGTGTTTCCTTAAGTTTGAAAACTGGCAGCATTGAATTGAATTAAACATATGCATCTGTGTGCAAAAATAAGACTTTTATTGTTTTCTTCCTTATTTACAGCGACTCTGGGACATGATTAGAAGTTAATTTTAGCTTTCTTTAAATCTTTCTTCTTACTTGTGTATTTTAACACATTTTATGAGCCACATCTGTCATAAAAGGGCTTCATTTACTGTAAATTAGAGTGATCAGCACTTCACTGCAGCGGGAAAGTCAATTATTTTCTTGGTAAATTTCCATAAATCCATAAAAAAAATCAACTCCTTGCTGCATGATAGGGTTAGGGTTTGGGTTTCATCGCATTGCTGCAAAAATTAAACAAAAGAGCCGACTTTTTCTGCTGGATGAGCCTGTGTTTTCTTTCTATTCTTCTTTCTTACCTCCCGAGTGAGCTAATGCTGTAGTCCCATTCAAATATTTAGCATTTTTTTTAAAAAGCATTACAAAATTACAATGATTCTTGTACGAGAGATAGCTTTATGTGTCTTCTTCTTTTGTTGAATATTTACAGCATATTTAAACTTTCTTGTTTTGCAGTGCAAGGTGGACATTTCCATTGACTTTAAAGGACAATGTGCTTCACATTAAGAGAAGTAAAGATCAGGGTGTTCATCACACGTCTGATGGTGTTGGTGGTATAAAATCTATAGACACAGCTGCACTCTGCAGTATGTTTTAAACCAACATAATCATCTTAAACCTGCGTAGCACAAGAAGCGTCGCTATCTTCATCACCAACATCAGGTGTGGCTAATTGTTGTAGGAAGGAATCTTCTCCCATAACTTAATCAGTGTTTGACTCCTGATGTAGTAAACAGCATCGCGTCTGGTGCTTCACATGCAAATAATGGCTTCTTATAGAGTGGAGGAGCTTCCTAAAACAAGTCTTTAACATAAACAAAAAGAGAAAGGGAATCCCGACAGAGAAGGGAAAGCAGGAACTCCCCAGAATCGACTGCACCTACTTAATGCAAAGAGGCTCGTTGGTATTAAAATGTGATCTTAACACAGGGGAGACGCTGCTCTTCTTTCTCTGTGTGACTCCTTGTGCAAGCCGTGCTTTGCATTAGCTGCTTTATTCGATTGAACATTGACAGTTTGGCCTTTTTTATGCACTGTTCTCAAAAATGTGAAATTTTTGTCCGTTTTTTGTATCTGAAAATCACCAAAAACCAGAAAGCTGCAGCCACAAGTTCTGCATCTGCTCTTTGAAAATAGCTCGGGAATGAAAAGGTCAGCCTGCTGTCCGTGAAAATGTCATTGAGTGTCATTCTCTCACGCGGCTTTTGTCCAGCTTTATCAATCATTGCTTTTTTTAAATGTTTTTTTTTTATGAAACACTTTCTGTGTTTGGCTTTTCTGAAAGTGAGCCTCAAATTTCACCTTGGCAGCCGGGACACAGCGGTGGTGAGAGAAATGGAAAACATTCATTTCCTCAGCTTTCCACTGTGAAGGGAGACGGAGGGGAGGACGCAGGGTGAGAGAAAGGTGCTCGAGTCAGAGAGGGTGAGCATTTGTGTGTTAGCTTGCGGCTATAAATGTGTAGGCGGGTGAGGGTTTTTTGTGTCTGCTTACCAGGAGGTGAAAAAAGGCGGGGGGGGGAAGCTGCTATTGAATCAATCAACACATCTGAACGTCATATTCTTAATTCTCAGATTCTTGTTAAATTCATGACTAGTAAGCAGTGTGAAGTAAAGCCAAAAGGAGGTACGATTTTTTAAAAAGCAGAGGTAGCACAGAAAACAAGAGTCAAGAGGACAACTTGAGAACGAAGACGGAGGAGGAGGAGGCGGGAGTGAGACGGTGGATGGAAAAAGCTCGAGGGAAGGAGCTCAAATCAAGGAGAAGTCAAGTGCAAAGGGATAGTAGATTAGCAGGCTGCGACTACATTACAGTCACAAAGGAAGAGAAACAAGGAGGAGGTTTGTGTGGAGGGGTGGAGAGGCACCTGGAGAGGTGTGAGATGGGAGCTCCGCTGGGGTAACGAGGCTCGCAGGGTGGAGGAGAAAACAAATGAAAGGAAGAAGCGATGGAAAACATGAGGCTCTCGCAGCAGGTGATGTCTGACAGCCTGTTACACCGTCCACAAAATAAAGCCCCCCTGCCATCACTCCTAATACCTGTTGAGGTGTGTGAGAGTGCGATCTTATGCTACCCTTGTGAAAAAATCCTCCAAAATAGAGTATCAGACAGTCATTACAGCCTATGAGGGGCTATTTAAGGTGCAGAGCTTAAATGAGCATTAATTAGTCTCAGACCTTTATGGACCACTTCCGTCCTACGAGGAATTTGGGACAACATCGACAAGTCTGTGCAGAGCGTATGGCAGTCTGTGATTTACCCAGCAGAGCAGTGATTTCACAGCAGAGGGACGACCAGATGAGAGCAGGGGTTCACCAGAAGAAGAAATCCATCGCATCAGTGGCTAAATAATGCAGCAGAGTTGCTTTATCTGACTGAGAGTGGAAGACTCTTATTATGCTGGTTGCGAGTGAAAATGCCCCTTTTGTATTCAACGTTTGTCACTCATCTTAATGAGCTGAACTGTGTGGCATGACTAGCCCTCATTATTTCTGCTATTATGAAAGAAATGAAAAACAAAACGTGAATACATTTGTGTTTATTATCATTTATTGTTTTGTTGGGGTTTTTTTTTTTTTAGAGTCTGGCACATAATTAGCTGCCCTTTTGTCTTTTTGTCTCCATTTTTCCTCTTGGTTTCCACTGTAAAATGCATTTTCTGAACTGTTTTGATCAGGGTCTTTTCACAGCAGGAAACAACAGATCTGATGGAGACATAAAATCCAGGTGTTTGTGGTAATATGTACTACAGCTCTTTATTTTTCAGTGAAGCTATGTAAAAATCAAAAACTATGAGCCCAAGGGATAATGTAGTTTCATTAACTTCCTCTGTAGTAAAAACTAGTGAAGTAGTGATCACCTTACATTTTTGCCTTATGCTGATTAAGGTAACATCTAAGAGGAGCCTCCTTTAAATCAGTAAACTGTGGAAAATATGCTCATTCACTTTCTTTCTGAGAGTTAGCTGGATTGACATCTGTGCGTTAAGCATGGAGCTAGGGCAGAGAGACGGTTAGCGTAGCTTTGCTTAAAGGCTACAAACGGGGAAACCACAAGCCTTTAAACTTAGCTAGGCTAATTGCTTCTTAGCTGCAGCTCGGTCCTTCTCAGCCAACTCTCAGGAAGAAAGAGAATAAACGTTTTCCAAGATGTTAAATTATTCCTTTAAATGATGCCTTTATGTTTTGCATAGTGTTTAGCCTTACTTTTCTTTTTTTTCTCATGATTCTTATATTTTTACCATTAATCTAGCAGCAAGTATGGAGCTAGAGTCAGCAGGCAGTTAGCCTAGCTGAGCATAAAGGCTGCAAGCAAGGGGAACAAGCTTGCCCGGCATTCTCTAGAGTTCATAAATAAGCCTACAGCTCCTCTAGTTGGATCTAACTTTGGACAGAGCGAGGCTAGCTGTTTATCCCTGCTTCCAGTCTTGAAGCTAAGCAAGGCTAATTGCCTCTTGGGTGCAGCTTCCTATTGAACTACGTAAAATTAGTACCTCTACTGTGTGGATGTCAGCAATACAAACAAAACGACTGTCGAGACTAGAAGTCAGGATTTTCCAGTTTGAAGCTCCCTGTCCTGTCCCCCCATTCACATGAGCAAGGCAAACATTAGCACAGCCACAGCTACATGCTATATGTAAACATCAAGGGTATGCATGTTCCGTTTAGTCTATAGTGTCGGCAATTTCCATCACAACCCAGAACCCAAAGTGACTTCATCAGATGTTTATTTTCAGCTTTCTTAAATCCAACCAGACTCAGGCTACAGCTATGCTAGCTGCTAGCTGCGAGGCTGTGCTAACACAAAGCAAAGCTTTTCGTTAAATGCTAACATGGCCACAATGACAGTGCTGATGTTGCATGCTGATGTTAGCAAATGACCATGTTAACTATGTTTAGTTCAGCGTGTTAGTATGCTGACATTTGCTAACTAGCACCAAACAAAAAACAAAGTAAAGCTAAGGCTGACAGGAATGTTATTCGTTTTGCAGGTATTGAACAGTTAAGGGATCACAAGAGTTCTGATCAATTCATCACAAGGGGATATGAGTCGCTGTGCCAGATTTCATCACAATCCATCCAATAGCTGTTGAGACTTTTCAGTGTGGACCAAAGCGGTCGACCGCCATCCCTAGAGCTGCTTATGTTACTAAAAGTATTTAAAGTATAATTACAATAATACAACAAGAGTAAATAATGAATCAGTGTGTTTTAGAATCTTAAAGCAGTACAGAAATGCCAGGTGTCCTTGATAAATGACTTAAAACACTGATCAGTTAGTCAACAAATAATTTCAACACTAGAAGTAACACCCTCTCTGCCTGTCTGTCTCACAGCTACATCTACGACCCCTCTGTGGCGGTGGATGTGAGGAAGACTGACTCTGCAGGCACCTCGCTCTACCAGCCCCACCACCTCTCAGGCGGGGCCCCTAGCACCGACCCGCTCAACGGCCACAGCAAGCAGAAGGAGGGCTTCCACAACCTGGGCTACAGCAAGTCCAACGACAGCACACTGAAACTAGAGGTGGACAACAACCATGTCAACCACAGGCTGCACGCAGCACCCTCTGCGAAGGAGCTGCACAGGAAAAGCAGCGCTCCACCATCAGAGGTGTACATCATCCAGCCTGAAGCTCTGGGAACGAGATGGATGGTGCAGGAAAAAGGCCCGAGCCAGGTGCCTGTTTACCCCAATATACAGGAGTACGAGAACCAGAGGAGTTATGGTGAGCGGGGACACCGCGAGACAAGGAACAGGTGGGACAGCTCCATCACTGAGTGTGTGATTGGCAGCGAAAGCCTGTCAGCGGACGAGACGGACGAGGGCGTGGGAGGGACGCCGGAGTACCCGTGCGACACGGGGGATGAGGGTAGCGTCCTGTCAGTGGACATCCACACCAGCACCACGAGCCTGTCCTCGGCCGACACCAGGGACGAGCTCAGACTGGCAAAGACTCCGGACGTTTCCACCGTCGAGAGCGGGATCTCGGTGATGAAGAGCGAGGACGAGGAGGAGGCGAGGAACGAGGAGGAGGAGGTGCAGAGTGTTACGGACTCTATGGTGGCGGAGGCTCTCGCTGCTTTGGAGGCCGCCACCGCCGGGGAGGACTTCGAGTGACAGACCTCTGCACCTTCTCTCGCTCATCACCCAAAAACTTTGACCTGAATGTGACTTGACTGAGCGTTCAAAACCACCACGAAACGGAACAGTTCAGAATCACACCTCTGGTGTTTTTGTCAAAGAACAGGGAACGAATGAAGGAAAACTGTTTACACATTTATTTTTGAACTCAAAGTCTCAGATATTTTTTTATTTTGGTCACACTGACAGAAGATAATATCTGCCTCGTGAGGGAGGCAACTTTTCCAACGCTGTGAGGTTTGCATAAAGCCACAGATGAAGGTTGACGTCGTGCAGACTGAATCTCGCCATGTCCGCCTGTTCGCCCTTTGGAACACTCCACTGTCCTCATAAGCCTGTACGTGCTCACTGACAGCTTTGCCATGTCCACACTGCCCTCGTACAGGTATTAGTGAAAAACAAAATGTTGCTTTTGTCACAAGTTTGCCTCATTTTGGAGCAAAGCTATGCTAATTGCTCACAGAGAGTTAAGATGTCATTTGTGAACACAGTCCTTGCCACAGCTTGCTGTCCCTTCAGGAATCTCGCCCTCCTTTCTCCGAGCAGGCGAAAGAGGTCAAAGCAAAGTTTTTTGTACACTACCCATGTCTTTGTCTCTATATTGTCTCTTGTTATTTATAATATATTCACTGGCATCCTTTTTCATTTACTGTGAGAAGAAACCGGATGTCTCTAAACGGATGAGGAAGAGGATGAGCATTTCCTTATTTATAGCTTATTGTGTCATTATTGATTTTTTTCAGAATGAATATTGTATCTACTTGGAAATTTAGAAGAAATTATTTACACTGTTCATACAACATCAGATACATGTACACTGACAATTCTCATTCTTTATGTCACATTCTTTAATAATGTAATTTAATGCACAACATTACTGTGAGACCCTTCGTTACGTGGGTGCATATCAAAAGATCCATGCACACTTGAGATCTTGAGCAGGTTACCAAAGAATAAAATAGAAAATAGCCACTCATACATTTCACTAATGTTGCCTTAGTTTCTGCAGTTTTTCAACCTTCGCTGAACAAGACCAGGTCATATCACTACATAGCGGCCATCAATTCACCCAAATCGCTCTTTTTCTGTTTTTCAGGCTGAGTTTCTAGTCTGGCCTGTGACATTAGTTCAATCTGCAGCTCTCTCGTGTGCCTAAAAGAACTAATTGAGGCTAGATGATGTGTAGAGGAAATGACAGATTGAAGCATGTGTTAATGCTAAATAAGCTGCTTTGCTCAATGAAGTTCTGAATTGTTTCACTGCGACTCCCCTTTTCGCTTATTGTTTGCCTGCCAAATCATTTCTACTTATATTTGTATTATAAAATAAAGCAATTTACTTAAAAAAAATGTCCCCCATGGAGGTACTTTCTGTATTTGTGTGTAGTTATTTATTCTTATTTGGCCTTCAGAATAGATTTTACAGGTGTAGAGAAAAAATTAGCTAGTTAGCTTTAGTTAGCTATCGGGGAGGACACATGACTTGAATGCTGTTCACGTTTGAGTGAGAAGAATGTTCATTTAGTTCAGTTTTGACATTTTTGGAGAGCTGAAGATTTGTTTTGCAGTTGCTGCACTTGTCTTTGCGACTAATCTGTGACTTTTTAGTTTTTATGTTAGCATAGTAGGCTAGCAGTTAGTCAAACTGTACACATCAGTAGTTTTAGCTCTTACAATTCTGATCTCTTTTTTGCTAACCATCATCATCATCATAATCAGAGATTTCTGATTTCTGTCCTCTGTAAAAGAAACTATCAGGAAGAGATGTGTTTGAGTTATAATGGTGTCTGGAACACTTTTTCTTGCACCTGTGTTCTAAAAAAAGTCAACTAATCGCTAAATTAGCAACACTGGCTCTACCACAACCGCTAATGAGCGATCCAATCAGACTAAAATGATTCGATTTAAATCCTTATAGTAAATAAATCTTTCCATGTGGTTTCATGTGGAAATACATTGTATTACTGAAGCTAAAGCTGCTTTAACATTTTCATGCTAAGGCCTGATCACACCAGAAAATAAACAGCTAAATTAATCCACATGTCTTCACAATTTAATATATTTAAACTACCTGGTTATAGAGTCTTGGTGACACAGTGACTATACTCACAGGGCTGCTGTAGCTTTAGCTTGCTAGCTTGTAGTGTAGCATGGTTGCTAACAGGACAATAAATGTACACACTTAAAGATGTGTATTTGCCACATGGACTCCTGTCTCACAACTGTGTGTGAACCATGGAGCAGTTTATACTCTGAAATAGAAGCTCAAACTACAGTTGATGGTGCGACAGCTAATAAGCTACAATAGTTTCCTCCATTTTGACCTCTCTGGCCCCACAAAGGTCAGCTTTCAACATGGCTTTCTATTAATCAATGGTGAACTGTTTGAAGGTCACAGTTCACCGAAGTTGATGCAAATGGAACTTCTTAGTGGTTCTGTGACTCTGCATGACATCAAATGCTTGTTTGCAAGTGCTACCTCCCACCCTCTCCATGAACAGGCGCGATCACTGCGGGAATTCTGTATTTAAACCTCTCCATTGCAGCCGTTAGAGCCTCGGCAGGCAGCATCCAGAGCCCCAGGGCCTCGGCTAATGAACACCTCAGGGCCTTATTTCTTGAAGCGGGAAGACACACACAGAGCACCTTGGAAACATCGACAACAAATGTGGCTGACTGACTTCGGCTCCACGCGGCAGAGAGGAGAGGAAGCTTCTTCTTCAGTGCTTTATTCCACGAAGAGCAAAACCACACTGAAAACGTCCAATTTAACAAGTACTTTCATTTACAGTAGGGTGTGTAGCCGAATCTGTCAGTGGAAGTTTCCAGATTTCTTTAGGAATCAAATCACACCATCTATAACAGGCTTCTGCTCCAAGAACTGGTGGAAAACTAAAAATGAGATTTTTCTTTATGAAGATTTGAATTTATACCCTGTGTTTGCTGTCAGTGTGAAGAAAAGACGCACCATGCACAGTGTGTGAGTGTCTGTGTGTGTGTGTGATTGTCTCCCTAAATGAGAAAAGCATTTCCATATATCTGTTTCACGCGATGACGACAGGATCTGCTGTGAAGTTCCTGCTTAATCAAACCACTGACTCATCTTTTCATCAGCGCGCCGTTTCGCGGTGAAAACCACAGAGCTGAACTCTGCTTGTGCGTCACCAGATTACTTTGATCCTTTCAATCAGTTCAAGGATCCGCGGAAAGGTAGATTATGTATAGATAGATAGAGCACAGCTGGGGCTTTGTTCCGGCACAAATACAAGGTATGAATTTTGAAAATAAGTGTTGGGATAAGCAACAGAAGTCACATTTAAAGGACAGTTCCATGTTGGTTTGCAACTTCTTCCAAATAAGAGTCCCTATTTTAATCAAAGCATAAAGCTTAAAATACATGTTTTGCATATTGTTTATTTATGGGAATATGAACATGATCACATCACTGTTGTCGGGTAAAAATCCTCTAAACAAAATGTTTAAGTTTAAGCAGGATTGCAGTGCATTTTTGGTCTAATAATGGTGTTTTTAGTGAGCTTTATGCTCATGAAAAATGAGTTTCACTGGGGAGAATATGATCGTTCAGCTTCAACAAACTTAGCCTTGTTTTGGCTCAATGGCGCATTTTTGGCTTCATCTGAGAGAGTTTCATGAGTCTGTAAGGGTCTAACAAATGGCATCAACCCATGGAGAAGTATGCAAGAGATAAAGCTTTTGTTACCATCAACATGAAACGAAGACCAAAACTGAAAATGTGAGTCTGCCTCTCAGTACTTTCTGTGGCACTCAGCCTCAAACCCCTTTCCTAAAAACAGGTCACAAATATAAAGATACTTTTAAAATGGCTAGTAAATTTAGCTGATAGTTTTTACCAAACGTTGCTCATTAATTCCATGATTAAAGGATGTTGTACTGGTGATGAGCTGTGCTGCTTGTTTTAATTTTGATGACCAAATGTTACTAAAACAGTGAGTAAATAGTCCTTTTGTTTGGGACTATTTTCACCTGCGGATGAACACACATTCGACGCTATCGTGAGTATTTACAGCAGTAAGACTGCTTGTGGGATTGACTTTAAATAAACCAGAACAACATTTACAATTTATCTGGTCAACAGGAAAGTCAAGGTGCAACAAGACCAAATGCATCAAATCCTGATAAAGAAAGTCTCGCTTTGGTCACACCTTCATCAAAAAGGTAAACCTTCAGTGTTCAGACCTTCATCAGGGCAAATGTTTGACAAAGGGGAATCTCAGGGCTTATAATGACGTCAAATAGAGCTCACCTGTGCTTCATTGTGAGAAATGTTGTTTACAATTAGAAATCCGAAAGCCATGAAAATAAAAATACATCAACACAGAAAGCAGTCAAGAAATGAAAATAACAGAAGTACATACCAGAAGCAGTCATCCTCAGATATATCTGAGCAGCTTTCTTTGTATTTGAACCCTGGCAACAACAATTCCCATGTATACTAACAGGAACAAGCACAGGTGTGCTTGATGTCATTATCTTTCCCTCTGGTCAACCATTTAAACCTGACGGACGTCTGAAGACCGACGCCTCGGCTTTTTCATTGAACACTTGGATTGTCTCCAGAGCCTCGCTGAATAAAGATTTGATGCTTTCCATCTTAGCATCGTGTTGTGTCAGAAAACGCATAAAAACACATAAATGCGCCTCACTGTCAGGTGTCATGTTGCTTCATTATGATGAATTCTCTGAGCAGCATTAAAACCAACCATGAGCAGCTGTTTAACCAAATTACTAGATAGATAGATAGATAGATAGATAGATACTTTATTTATCTCCAAGGACAAATTTGCAGTTCAAGCAGCTCAAAAAGGTGGACACACAAGGGCATGCAAAATAAGAACAGGAACTACTTTCAAGTACTGTGCAACTTACAAGTGATGAACAACTTTCAAGTACAGATCAACCTTCAAGTAAGGCACAACTGATTTAACTTCCATAAATATATTTGATACTTCCTTACACTTGAGGTCTGCACCAAACTTCTTTTCTTTTAATTTGAGATTTTTTTTTATTATTATTTAAATTTAAAGATATTAGTTTTATACTTTCGCACTTCTTAAACCTTTTGGATCGACTATTTCTACAGTTCCCATGAAAACATTTGTTCTGTCTTAATTGTCTTCTTTTCTGTCTCTGTGCTTTTAATATTTTGAAGCATTTTTAATTTCCTTTGTGTATGAAATGTGTATACAAATAAACGTTACCACTGAGTTTTACAGCTTTTTGAATGGGGAGTTCAGAGATGTCAAGCGTTCGCCCCGATGGTGATCTTATCCTGCTTATTAACGGGATAAATTTACTGTTTTCATGGCTAAAACCGAACTAATCCTAGAATCTTTCAGCTTACAGATCTGAAAGCATGAACTATGAGCGACAAAAAGCAGCTGATTCATGTGTGACAGTTCACCTCTCAGTATCCTCTCTTTGCTGTTCCTGTGAGTGCCTCACAGTAATCAGTTCGCCTCGCCCCGCCTCAAGATAACGGCACAAAAGTAGTTTTGCATCAAGCTAATTTGTGCCCTAACCTGCTGTGAGTTGCATGCAGATGGCGTGTATGCAGGCGAATAAAGAGCACTTGTGTGTCAGATTCCTCCATGTTGTTTTTATTAGGTCCATTAGGCAGCTGGCTGTAGAGTCCCTGAGGTGTGTGCGCTCGCTTAACATGTTTGTTTTTCTCAAGGCTTTGTTGGCGTTAATGATGTCACCCTTAATTGTAGCACTCTTCCTTGTCTCAGAGGAGAGGGTAGGGCTGTATTTAAAGAGGAACTATCCCGAATATCAGCATATAAACACAATTCTGAAGCTAGAAATAAACAGCAAGTGCCATAAGACCTGCAGTGACAGAACAAACTGGCTTTTTCTCTGATTTGACTTCCTGGTTTCCTTCTGTTAGCACAGGCCGCCACCTGCGAGCCTCTTAATGATTTTACCTTGCTGTCCTGAAAAATGCATTAATCAGTGTCCACATCAAATGGCATCTTTCACCTCTAAATGTGTGAGAAAGAGCTCAAAATAGACCTCCGTGCTTTGGAAACGTTTCACTTGGGTTAAATATTAAATTCTTTACCTGGAAACTCAGGTCATTTCTTAACGCTTTCCCGCCTGAATGTTGTTAAGTCACCAGTTTTGACCATATTCGCTCATCTTTCAAGACGGCCAGAATATTTTGACCTGTGAAAAACAGCAAATAACCAAGCTTAGAATTTTGTATTTTCAAGCAGAAAATTGATTTCATATTAATATTTTAGTTTTTTTCTCACTTCAATGATATAGAAATAAATGAATAATGCTAATGCTAACCTTAGCCGCTTATCCCTCCACCACGTGTCTAACGTGTCTTCGGCTGAACTGTCACGGTCCAGAGGCCGACGTCTGGTCCCCTTTGTCTTCATCCACCGGTTTTCTGTCTATTCCCGCGTGTCCACGACAGGGATGAAAAAAATTCATCATCAGCGCCGTCGTGAAGTGACAGGAGGTTGTGACGTAGCGTCGTTTTTGAGAGCTGTCCAGCAGTTGGTGGTCAGAGCTAGCTTGCCTGCCCTGGCGAGCTTGACTTTTAGCTCATCCTTCTCCTCCTCAAAGTGTTTAGGCACAGCTCTCGATAGCATATGATACTTGGACTCGAGGTACTGAACTCGCTCTGTTATTGCTGTTGACAGCATATCGCCACCAACTGGGTGACGAGCTCGGAGCAACGCGCATCACACTTTCTGCCCCCAGCTAGAAAACGCTATCCTCTCCTTCCAGTGTCTAGCATGTCTTCTTCTTTGCTTGATTTGGACCAGGAAGTGCTGGACTATTTCACGAGATTCTTCACAGCGCCCCCTATGTATAATAGTTTTTTCTGTCTGGTAGTGAAGGCTAACATAACGTAGCTTCATTGTAACACAAGTAAAATAGATTAAAACTAGCTCAGACGCTAGCTCAAACATTTGCTAACATTAGCTAAAAATAGCCACTGTCCTGTTAGCTGCTGGTCATACCAGACCAAGTGAGGCTGCAACAACAAAGCAGTTCAGTGTTTTGAATAAATTGAGGGTGAGTTTCATTTCTAATGAGTGCAGCTTTTAATTCGTGAGAAGAATGAATGCTGTATTTTTCCATTTTGAGGTTAGCTAGAGCTGCTCTAACTCCAGTTAAAATCCTGCCATTTCCCCCTCATCAAGCCTCCTTGCTGTCCTCTGGAATCACACTATTTGAGTTAAAGAAAGGTGGGCAGTGAGCCATTTCAGAAGGTCACTGTGTTTACGGCCCTGATGTGGTTCAAAGGTGTTAAACATTGACTAGATTTCCTCCCTCCGGTCCCAAATATTTCCCTTCATTTTTTTTCCCCTCCTCCCAAGCCAGATAGAGCTCCATCCTCTTGGCTGGTAGCCAGAGACAAAGATAAGATGTAGGGCACTTAGCCTGGCATCGGCATGGGAACCCTGTCGCCTGGAGGCCTGAATAATTCAGTGCCTGAGATAAATTTACTGCTTATGAAGTCATGCAAAAGAGACAGAACAGAGCTTTATTATTATCTATACCATTTTTATGTGCATACCTAATTTCCTCCTGGAATTTCTTCGTGGCTTTAATGTAGTGTGAGAAACCTTCCACAGAGCTGGTGTGTTTCTGTGTCCCCGTAAGAGATAAAGTAAACACACACATGCAAGCAGAGTCAATATTTGCACCAGGTCCGACATGTCCTGGACTGTCAACCACATCTTTCAGGCAGGTTTAACACCCCGAAGCCACCCTGTGTTGTTTGTGTGTGTGTGTGTTCATAATAGCCAGGTCTGCTTTGAGCCTATAGCCATGGGTGGGGTGATGTCGCCTTGTGTGCTATCAGGGTTTCTTTTCCACCGCATGTAAATGTTCCTCCATCCCTGTCAACACTTTGAAAGCCAATCCTCCCTCCAGCGCTGTCAAGTGACACCAGCGGCGGCCATGTGTCACTCAGACGCCTTGTTTAATCACGTCCTCGCTGTTGTTCAGAGCAGTTAGCCGTCATGTTAATAATTTAGCGCTGTAATAACCTAAATTAACAGATTTTTATCTTTTCTTCTGGTCTCTTTAAGGTCAGAAACTTGTGTTATCCTTTATCGAAACTGTGCATGTCCGCATGAGCGAACCTGATAAGACTCTGAAGGTCAAGGAGACAAAAAGAGTAAAGGGCTGTTAATCCTCGGTCTTGCGCGTCAGCTCACAACACCTCTCCATCTCCATCTCATCTCCGTTATCTGGAAATAATATGATCGAGAGCCCGAGGTCGTCGGAATACCTACTCGAGATGAATAAGACAAATCATCTTTTCATTACGGCGCAGAAAAGGCAGAGGAGGAGCGAGGAGGGCGCAGAGATGAGGGAAGGAAATGAGAGAGAACAGAAGATGAAGATGGATGTTTCACTCAGGTGAGGGGGGGGGGGGGGTTACCTGCAGGTCAGTGGACACTGGCTTTTAGCTTTTTAACCTCGTTTGCATGTCCACGTGGCGTTTGTTATGTAAAAGACATAGTCGACAACATGGCTTCGAACTGCAGAGAACCAATGACAGCTGGCTCGAGACTGCAGCTTCGAAAAACAAATTTTTATAACAACAGGCTTTGTTTTTTTGTTGTCTAGCCCGTCTCTCATTGTGCTGTGTTATATATTGTCATGTATTTTCACTTTTCTGTTCTTTTTTGTCTGTTGACTGTCCAAGCAAATGTGCAGCGCTAGCTAATGCTAGCCAGCGTTAGCCTGCCAAGTTCCATGACGATGCAAGTCAAAAGCTGACAGGACGTTTAATATGGCCTGCGGGTGTTGACGGAGAAACTGCAGACGTTACTCTAAACACTTTATGTAAGCCATTCTAAAGCACGAAGGGATTTTTTTTCATGGAAAACACGAATAAAGTGATTCAGATGAACAGAGACGAGTTTCACAGTTTCAAGGTTAAATCAATGCCAGGAGAGGAACTTAATGTAATGTCTCAACTGGTACACAGTTATTAAGTGATAATAAAGTGAATTATGCATGGTTTGATATGTGTTAGTCATTTTTATATGCTTTATTTATTTTATTTCACAATAAAAACACAGCAAACTGTCAAAAAATATGAATACTTTTTTTAAGGTTTTTAAAAACTGAGGCACAATGAAATGACATTCACAGACAGCGAGCTGAAACAAAAACAGGTCTAAAATAAAGTGTTTTGATCATAAAGATCTGGGGAAATTACAGATTTGCATGATCATGTCCGACCTCACCATGATCTTTAAAGTTGCAGGACTCATCTGAGATAGATTAAAAACAGAGTGATCAAAATCAAAGCAGCAAAGGCTGAGATATACCGGCTTTTAGTCTCTAGTATGGGTCAAACACTGGAAAACACTGGATTTTAAATTTCCCATCATGCAACAAATGCATCTTTTCATGAGACACTATCCAAATCGACTCCAATTTGGAACAAAGTCTTTGTTTTAATTAATTTGTCGTGTTTTGGACAGTGAATATGTGGACGTGACTCCACATGACTGCTCATGTCTGCTGTTTGCTCACACATTCGCCAGAACAACGTTAAAAAGCTGATAATTCGCTGTTGTTGTGTTTACATCCACAAGAATAACAATTAAAGCAGGTTTAAAGATGCAGTTAAGCCTGTCTGACGCGTGGAAAATGTGGCAGTGCAGAGTTGCAGCACACTGACCTGCCTCAGGACGCAGGTCTGAGGTTTGCTGTTAACATCAAAATAACAGCGTCGCTGAGTGAGCCGCCCGTGTCTGAATATTAGAGCTAATTTGTTGTTTGACCCAGAACACTGCATGCTCGTCTGCATTAGAGGTCAGACCGGAAAATCAACACTACGACAGGAGATTACAGAGACGTCGACCTGACAATGATGCTTAATCATCCTGACGACGAGGAGCGCTCTGACATCGTGTTCGCGCCGCCACAGGACGCTCTGCTCTTATCACATCTGCTCCCGCTCCGGTCTACTTCCTGGCTCTGTGACCTGCGTGTCAGGTTGTTCCTGCTTCCTGTTTGGGAACGATGACGTACAATTTCATCTCATACTGGCTGCACCTGTTTCGAGGGTGTAGTGTTATCAATTAACTGGCCGACATGCAAAAACTTCTTCTTCACCTCCACATACAAAAACGGCACCATGGACCTCAACCACGGGTCATGCTTCCGTGACGCTAAGCAGCTGCCCTGCTTTAACGCCCTTGAGCAAGGCACTATTGTAAATCTGCTTGAGGAGGAAATGGAGCGCATCATAAACAGACACACCGTTCCCCCTTCTGCTTGTAAAAATAACTGGCTAGCGTGACTCTACACGCCACTCTCGCCACCGCCGTCCTCATCATCAGCAGCACTTTTTGGCTCCGTGTGGAGCAGGAATGTGGAGGGACGACCCCCCGGGTCCACCCTGCCACGTCGCTCCTCCACTGCTGAGGTTATAATGTTCTTGTTTGGGTTTCACAAAATGTCCAGATGTTGTTTTCCTCCTCTGTTTGGAAGTCTGTGGAACAGAGGGAATGAAAGCTGTTCAGACACACACAGAGAAAACACACATGCGGCTGATGAAAACGTGACTCTTTACCTGGATTTCTATCGCTTCTCTTTGTCCAAGTTGTCTGTCTCCTCCTGGTAGGATGGAAATAATCGGGATTTAATAGAAAATAATCGTGAATCGACTCTTCAGATTAGCAGAGTTGTGCCATCACGCTTCCACGCTACAGGCTATGTTTACTCTCTCGGGTGGAGGGCGTTTTCCTTCTCCACACAGTCAATATGAGGAAGCTAAAAGTCAATACGTGAAAAAAAACAGGGACACGGATGTTAAATGTGTCTATGAAACACAAGTGGAATGTTTCTCCACCCAAAATACAAATGAATTTGTGGCACTGATTCAGTCACAGCTGGTGAATCTGAACAGGCTCTAATCTCTCACTTCTGGTGGAAAACGAGCTTCAACAGAACTCCGCTTCTTCTACCCCGCATCTCTTCTTCAGTACGAGAGGAAACATATATACGCTAACATCTTACGAGCTCAGGGTGTATTTTGTCACGCTGTTGAACTGCAGCGTCAACAGTAGGCCCGACTGCTCTGCATATTCCTGTGAACAAAAGATTCAACCCCGAGGAGAGACGGGCAGAGGCTTTCACCATCACCTGGAGCACTTTCACTTCCTGTGATGGAAAGACAGGACGGCAGAGCTGCAGGCTGACTCGCTGCAGTTGGATTTTTTTATCTTCATCATGAATTCTTTTCCACTTATTTAGCTAATTGTTGAGTGAAAGGTAATGTTTGTACATGCACCTGTTTTTTGTTGGGGATTCATATCTCTGACCTGAAACTAGTTTCTCTCTTTTTACCGTTTTATAATTATCAATCATAATTAATTTCACCTTCTTTGGGAGATTTTAGTGTTTTCCTGTTTTTTTATTGCACTTGTATTTCATATTCAAATAAACATGCAAATAAACTTGACTTCTGCTTTCTAAGCAGGTGTGTGACTGTATTTTACCACTGTCACCACTTTATATGACGTTTTTGTCACATATCTGCCAACTGTTTTTGAGCTTAAATGACCAATACCACAATCGGACACTATTTAAAAAGAAAAACGAGTAAACGTTTAAGGTTTTCAATAAAATTTTGCACACACAAGCAACACACTTCTTGAAACGCAGGGTGTCAGCGGGGAGCAGCAGGGATACCGACCTGCTGGGACTCGGACGTCGTCCGGCTCTTGGGCTCCACCTCCGTAGGAGATGTAGGGACGCTCCCGTTGGAGTCTGTTATGAGCAGGGTCCGCCTGTCCCTGGCTGGCTTCTCACACTTTGTTACGCGGAACCTGAGAGGGGATAGAAATGAATAGAACAAAATGAATAAAAAACATCAAAGGTTTTGAATGTTTTTGCAGCCTGGCCCCCAAAAGAAGTTTGGACTTGCTCATTAAAACAAGCTCCTGCTCTTATTTCTGGACCACTGACCGAAATGAAACATTTTTAAAAGTTTGTAAAAGGTCCAAGTGTCAATTGTTTTTCTAGGTCAACATGAAGCAGAACTTCATGTTGACCGTGTTTGTTGTTGATGTTTTTGTAAAAAGTATATTTGTATCATGCATAGTGTAAATAAACCAGAGAAAATGGCTCTTTAATGAATGATCTGAACATGAACTCAGTGGGTGTCAGCTATTCTTATTTGTCCCACAGCTGGTATCTGCTTCTGTCTAACTGTGACTCTCACTCACCTAAACTTCACACGCTTTCATACACCCACCCACCCAAAGGCGTGCGCACACACACACACACACACACAGACACACAAACACTCCAAAGCTTTAATTAAATCAGCAAATGAATATTCGTATCCAGGTCACGCTGACCCTCTGCGTACGCAGCCATTCATCTGGGTGTGCAAATTAAAAGCAACCTCTCTGCATCCCAATCAGCTCGCAGCAGGACATTAAGGATGAGGGGAGCGCTCGCGGCGTGATGGCGACGAGGATGCACGCTTTCCCGGGTTCACTGGTGGACTGAGAAATGCTGTTTTTACTTTAAAGATCTCAGACAGTTCTATAGCGGTAGCACACTGCCAGGGTTCATTTCCAAATGTGGCGTCTTGTCTTTAACACACTCTCAAATACTGGAAAGCAATGGAGAAGGCTCCATCGGCTCCCATATACGGTCGACATTTTTTCAGCGACAGCCGTTCAACATATTTAAATTTGGTATTTATCTCTCTATACAGTAGTTTTCCTTGTTCGTGGCGGAGTCCGCCATTCCCGGGCTGGATTCAGATTGCCATCACACACACCAGGGATTCACAGGAAAAGGATGCATGTAATCCAGCACAGTTTTATCTCACAGTTTGCTGTTGGCTCTCTTTGCACTGTGTCAGAGCTTAATGAAAACTTCCTACTCCAGCTGCTTTGCATTAAAAGTGTGCGAGTGGCGAAACACAGGGTGGCTTTAATTGTAAAGCAGCCACATGAAGTCTTATAGAAAGAGACAGAGTATCTGTGACACCAGCCGACCCCCCAAATCTTGCAAGAACTGGACAATTCTCGCATGTTTCTGAACCCAGAAAAAGAAACATCTATCAGAAATACTCTGTTCAAAATGTGCTCTGAGAGCCACAAAAACCCACACACTGTTGATCTCTTACATTAACGACGTTTAGTCCTCCACCTTCACCAGGTTCAATTGATTTCTTGGTTCTTTTACAGAATTTATGATCTTTTGAACATCTGTTCATGAGACTTTCTGGAGTGGAAGGTATTTGTTGAAATTAAGTACAAAAAGCACAAAAGCAGTTTCTTTGTGTGGCCTGAGGAGGGAGAAAAGTCTACAAAATACACTTGAGTGAAGGAATCAAGCTGCTGTCCTTGACTTTTTCTACGGTCGATAAAAATGTCATGTTTCTGACTTCTCCAACAGCAGTCTGACGAAGGAAATTCTCATAGAAGCACCAGCACCTGCTTGAAATCCATCTACATTTACACTGCTGAAATCTGTGCAAAAAAAGGCAAAGGCCCACTGAGCATTCTCCATTGATTGGCTGGAACGTGTGGATTACTTTTAGTAACTGGACAGTATGACCGGAAACCAGTTCTGAATGAACACGCTAGCATTAAACTGGGTGACGACAGCAACAGTAGCACGTCTCCATGACTTCCTCAAGCTCACAAAAAGCTTTTACGCCCACCGACTGCTTATGTCAACAAACCAAATCCTCATAATCGGTAGCGGAAACGAGCATTGATTCGCATTTTCTTTTAATGATTTTTTTTGTCTGGTGCAAACCATGCACATTTAATTTCAAACATTGTGCAAATCTGGACATCATCAAGCAACAGCATGAGGACAGAGAGAACTTTTGAAATTACGTTAGCTGCAGGCGAATATACTAAAATATGTATAATATATATTTAAAAAAAAACAGGTAGGAAAACATTCTCCATGCTTCACTCACAATAAAAAAGCAAACTCTGGTAGAAAGTTGTTAGATATCACAAGTTTCTGTCACGTGTCAGTTTTGTGAGAACCTCCTTCTGTTGCCACACAAGATTAACCGCTGACGCTTCCCACGAACGCTCAACACAGTCTGAACCCTGCAGCATTTCTTTTCCCAGGCTTCACCCTGAACCCTCCACCTGTGTATTTTCCAGGTCGCTGGTTTGGTGTCAGAGTGCACAGCAGCCTTAACCTGAGTAATTAAGTTTGGATTTTTCAGTGACAAATGTTCAGAGTTAATGTTTGACTGTTTGGTGCTGTGTGTACACTCATATCTAATTTGCCTGTGAGGCAAGCTGTTTTGATTTTGTCTGCTAATAAAAGCGCCTTGCGTAGAAACATTGTAGGTTGGGAAATCATCGTGAAGCAGCAATAAACTCCTGTTTGTTCTCGCCTCAGACACACACACTCACACACACCTGCCCACCTGCCCACGGCCAGGACCGTGACCTCTCCGAGGTGGCTGCGCCGATGCTCCGACTTGCGGGCCGACGGCCTCCTCATCAGCGGCCATTTCTTCTGGCTGCAGCGGGTGCAGATGTTCTTGTTGCCGCCCGGGCCGCCGATGGTGTGCAGGTGGCTGCAGGTGTGCTTGGCGGCTCCTGGGGGTGCCCCCGGTGATATGGGGGTCATCGGAGGGGTCGGGGAGCTGGGAGAGGTGGGGGTGAGCGGGGGACTGAAGACACAGAAACCAGACATTAGGAAGTTCACAAGCTGACCGATATTCAGTCCAAAACATCATTGATTGATTGATTTCACAGAGAGAATTCAAGCTCAGTGAATTCTGCAGTGCTTCTCCTATCACAGCAGAAATGACACATTAATACCTCCCACTCCAACAAGCAAAAACAATTACTGACGAGCTCTGAACAATGACTGTGTTTAATAATAACAACAGAAGCAATCAGGTGAGGTGCTGGACAACTGATCAGGAGAGAATTACAGAGACAACAGGCACCTGTATTTATCGTAGAAGTGTAATAAAATGGTCTAATTGTCTGCTGTTATTCTCAGTGTGTGCATGTTTTATGACTTTGGAGAGCAGCTCTTTACTTTATTTAAACACAAATGTGGAAAACAGGGTTTCAACTCACTGACAATAACATATGTGCATGTGTGTCAAGGGACAGACGGCATAATGAGCTGGGTTCCTTTGATCTGTCAAGTTCCAGAGTTTCTCTCGAGGTTCTTGTTCCGTCTATTCATGGCTTGTCCAACCCGAAGGCTGTAAAGTGTGTTATATTTTAGGGTTGAGTGTAAAGTGTTGCAAGGTAAATTGCAGGGGTCACATGATTATAAACAGGATGGGAACAGATTTCCCTCTAGTCTTTGTTTTCTTGTGAATAATTGAATAATTTTAGGCAGCCCAAACAAAACAAAGCAAAAAATCTGATCAGATGAACTGTTAACAACTAGTAGAAATATGCAGCCAGTGAGAGGGGGAAGCGGCAGGCAGACCTTGCCTGGGAACCCCTGGTGTAAACAATGTGTGCGTATACGCATGTGAGATGCATAATTCTTGTCTTTTTAAAAAAACAAACACACAAGAAATATGTATTATGCTTGTGTACAGCGCGAGGAGGCCTGATGAGCTGAGGTGTGGAACACACAGGAGGGGAAGAGACATGGCAAAGGGGAGATCAGCTGATGTGAGCAGAGCATCTCATGGAAAGGGGGTGGTGGAGAGGTGGAGGCTGGAGTGCTGGAGGTGGGAGCAGCACCGAGGCGAGGGGAAGTTAAGTACCAAATCTGGAGAGGCAGATAGCGAGCCCTGGCCACACTACAGTCACTCTCCTTCTTGTCGTCTCCCTCCATCCCTCTCTCCTTTTTCCTCCCTCTCTGCCTGTCTGTCTGTCTGTCTGTCTCCCTCTCCCCCCCTTAAGTGTCCCATAAATTACCCCCACCCATACCCCTCTTCCCCCCTGTTCCACCATCTCTAAGTGATCCACTGGCAGACTGCCCAACCTGGCTGGGAGAGACAGAGCGAGAGAAAGATATGAAGAGTAACAGCTAGAGAGAGGAGTACCACAGAGAGCAATTTCAACAAAATGCTCAAAAAAGTGAAGGGAAACAAGGGGTGGAAATATGTGGAAAAAGAGATTTGGAGAGAGAACTGAAGAAGTGAGACCCATGAAAGTGACGCTGGGGAAATGTGTGCGATTGCAGATTTCTGCTGATTTTTCCAGAACACCCAATGTGACTGAGCAGAATACCTCAATATCGAATCCTTGGCAACAGAGGCAACGCTCCTACCATTTATCCACACAGTTCCTCCCGTACAAAGAACATCTCTCCCCTCTTTATCTCTCTCCTTCACTCCCCGAACAATATGTAGCGGGACGAGAAAGATGACAGGAGGAGAGAGAGGGGAAAACATACTCCTCTAACTCAATTTACTCACACTCCTCTTCTGTCACGGCCATCTCTTCCTCCAATCTGTCTATCAGCCTGACTCCCTCTCCTCTTATCTCAGGGGCAAAGCAACCTGAAGACGTCTAATCTCGGCCTGTACCACCACCTCTTCTTCCATGCGGGGCAGCCAGGCAGCCTTTGATTCCAAGTGTGAATGTCAAAATGTGAGTGACCCACTGAGATCTAGCTCGAGGTCTATAAAGTTGCTAGTAAAGCATCCTGGCCATCAGACGCAGGCTAGAGCCATTTAAAGTTTGCTATTCACCGCTATCTTAATAGTTGTTACTACGCCTGTAACTGTTACTTATGCAGATATACCTGCTTTAAGACTGAGGCTTAAGTTAATAGGTAGGTCAAATATGTTTTATATATAAATTAAGAACTTTACGATGAAGACGAAGCAGTGTGTTTGGCGAATGGAATACTATCTTGGCTGGGGTTGCTTGAGTGTGACCTTCCACAAATCCAGTTTGCTCCAAATCCAAACCAAAGGGGACAGAGATGCTAACTTTAGCCTACACTTGGGCACTACATATACACTACACAGTGGATGTGCTGTTGTTTATTTTTAAATATAACTTGTAATTTCACAAAAATATGAAATGCTCCACGATCTTAGAAGTAAGGCTCGGTTACTATTGCAGGTAGGAAGTTAGTTAGCCGAACATGCTAATGTTTGCAGCTTACATAAGGAATACATTAATCTGTGTGTTTGTCTGTGCCAACACTTTATAACTTCTAGCACTCTTGTGTTTTTAGTTTTGGACAGACCTAACAAAATCCTCTAAACTCTTCATATGCAGCATATTGCTCTTACTGCAGCCCCATGAACACTCAATTATTTTCATTATTGATAATCTGTTGATTAGTTTTCCAATCATTAAAATGAATCTCTAGGTCTATATAGTGTCAGAAAACAGAAGGAGTGATGGATCTAAATTGCTTGCTTAGCCTGACCAAGTCCAAAACCCAAAGATTATTCATTTACAGTGATAGTAAACAGGTGAAAGCACCCAGTCCTTACATTTGAGAAGCTGGAATCGCACACACTCGGGATTTCTGCTTGAGAAATTAACTGTTTCAGCACAAATGCAGGCTGCTGTACTTGTGAGGCCTCTAGTACACCCTGATTCCTAAAAAGCTAAGATGCTGTGTAAAGCATAAAACATAATGTGATAATTCGCTAATCCATTTTGACATATACTCAACTGAAAACAGTACAAAAACAATCTAATGTTTGACCTCATCAACTTCATTGATTTTTGTAAATATCTTATTTTATCTTATTCTGAATTTGACGCAGCAACATGTTTCAAACAAGTCGGGACAGAAGCAACAAAAAGACTGGGAAAGATGAGGAACGCTCCAAAAACACCTGTTTGGAACATTCCACAGGTAAACAGGTTGATTGGTAACAGGTGAAAGCATCATGATTGGGTAACTACAAAGCATTCTTGAAAGGCTCCGTCAGTCACTAGCGATGATGGAGCGAGGTTCACCACTTTGTGAACACATGATTGTATAAAAGAGATTACTGCATGGGCTCAGGAACACTTTGTAAAACGGTTGTCAGTAAACACAGTTTGTTTGCAAATGACCACACTCTGTTTTATGCAGAATCCCAACTTTTTGGAATCTGGGTAAAGACAGGTATGGTGTCTTTGCCCCGATGCTCCCTTTTTAAGTGAACTCATAGTCACACTCACTGTATCCTGGCTAAGAATCCAATCAGGAAACCAGCCAACAACTGTGCTCAATATGCTTTAATCATCCCACAATACAATGATATGGGGCACTGTGGCATTTCGGGAACAGTCCCCAGCTACTTGCCCTAAATCAAACCTTGCCAATCTGGAGAAGTATCAGAAGAGAAATGTGGCCTGATTGCCTTGTGAGTTCACGTCCTGCTCTGGCCACTCTCATTTCAGTCAGGAGTGACACTAACAGGCTTTCAAGGAGGCTTATGGTGCCATCTGGTGGTTGAGATGGTTAATGCTTTACAGCCAGAGGACACTTACCCGTCAGAATCGATGCTGTTTTCATGAACCATGGCTTTCAGGGCATCTGAGTTTGCTAAAGAGAGAGAGAGAGAAAGAGAGAGAGACTTACACACTTATAAAAACAGAAGAAAGGAGCAGCGAGAGGGAGAGATAAAAGTACTGTTGGGAATTAGCGAGGAGAACGCTCCAGTGACTTCAAAAGCAGAGTGCTTATTGAAAGATGGCTGCAACAGATTAACTCCTTAACACAATTTAACGGCACATCACATGCACTCACTGAACACATAATTACTGTACACAACAACCCCAGGGGAAGATGCCAAACCAGGAAAAAACTTTTGTTGGGAGCAAAATAAACTCCAGAGTGTAACTCTGAAAACAGGAGATGAAGTTAGTTTGATTTTCTGGCACTGCAGGTGAACCCAACTTCTGCTCCCAGACAGAGTGGCATCAGCAGCTATGATATAAATTTACATTATTTGATCCTGCAGACAGGACTTCCCTCAGGCCTGGTCCTGATGCATTCACTGACCTCCACACACACATTGTGCATACTTTTGAGAAAAGCAGGGAGCTGTACTGAGACATAGAGATGACTCATATACAGTTTTATCTAAAATCTGTGCAGACACCAGACTCCAACCTCTGTCCTCCTTATCATCCTCATACCATCACGCAGTGCACAGGGTTTCACAAGAACATCCTTGTTATTTTTAGTCTGCAAGTATTATGACCTCTCTTCTGCTTTGGTCGTTGGCTGTATAAATGTAACACATCAACAGGAAATTATATATATATAAAAAAGTTTCAGCTTTGAGTTTTCAGAAGACCCCCAAAACATATTTTCAGTTTTGGTTGTGTCACATGACCAATTGCTTTTCTCACTGGTTTGAAGTCAGTTGGGCGCTTTTGAAGAAATGTGATGTCACACACTGCTGTGCACCAATCAGGATTTAACAACATTTAAATAAAAAAAAAATCTTGGGACAGTTGTGACTGTGACTGTTGCCAGGCAACTGTCAATAAAATCTGATCAAACTGACACTCATGAAGAAGATTAGCTTTAGAGTTTGGGTGTCACTGATGGGAGAAAAAACTGAAACTAAGTTTTCTGGGGCTTTAAAAGGAAAACTAACCCCTGAAACGTCTCTTTTGAAAAGAATGTGCTGTGTATTTCTGGACCCATTTTGTCATCTCTTTCATTCCTACAGATAACTGACCAAAAGTAGATAATGTCACATCACATAAACGTTGTGAATGATAAAACTTAACTGTAGGAAAATGTAAATAATTCTCAATCTAATGGGTTTTGGTGGCAGATCCTCAGTAGTAATGGTTTATTTTGGCCTTTAAAGAAAAAAAAAGACTGAGTATACAGCATTTTAAGTACAGACACTAAACATATCTGCCTGTTTATCTTTCAGGAATACAAAAGAGGGCAGACAACTGAAGGGTATAATTTTCTTGAAAACATATATAATCTATCCTATCTAAGGCCTTCGACTGATACTTGTGGCTACTACTCAGTTCTTATGTTTATTTATACAAAACTACTGCTGCTGGTAGAAATATATATATATGTAAGTACACAGATCACTTCCTGTGTTGAAGATAATTATTTCCATGAAAAATACCTGGAACTAGATTTTTAGAGTAGCCAGTAATGAAGCTTTCAAGTTTTCTATATATATGCACAGTGTATATCTTCTTCCACACCATGTCACCAGACTGACAACGTGAGGGTGAGTCACAGTTACAAACATTGCTGCTAACGAAGAAGTGACGAGTCAGCTCAAGGTTTGCCTCCTGAGGGTGGACAAAAAGAGCAACATTGCACAGTGCTGCCTTCATGTGTCATTTGTTAGACATCTGGATGAGACGTGGAGGACAGTTTAGGCCGCTTTAGGGATCAGAGCTTATCTGAGTACTGAGTATTGGTCATAAAGACCATAAAATGGCCAACTGAAGCCGTAACAAGATTTTTTTGTGGTTTTGGAGAGGTGTAATCTAAGGTCATGAATGAACAGTGGTAACTCTTGAAGCTTCCTTATTTATCATCTATAAACAGTAGATAACATATAGCAATCATTGATAACACATAGTGTAGTTACAAGCAGATATAAGGACGTAGTATAGTAGATATAGTATTTATGAATGATAATTTCATAATCATAATGTCATTCATTTTCTGTTTATATACAAAGACGATCATCAATAAAGACATCAATAAACACTTAAAAAAGACCTAGAATCAGAATCCGGTTCATTGCCAGGTAGGGTGTCAGGGTGCAAGTCTTACTGCAAAGACATATGCCTGTTTTGTTGTTGGTGGAAACTGTGAGACCCTGCCAGAAACTGAGGCCTTTGAGCCATGATTTTGTGACCTCATACCATTTAAAATAAATGAGTGGTATAGGTAAGTTTTCAGGGTGTTGCACTACACATCTTATCCTAAACAGCTGGCGTGGCATACAGTAAAAGTTACAGTATAATCTTCTACAGTGTAATTGTCTCCCTCTCCTTTCTTGCCTTCGTCTTCTTGTCTCCTCTCCTTACTCTTCTGCCTCTTTACCTGCCTCTGTACGATTTCTACCGATAATATTGATTTTTTTTTATTCTATACAGGTAAAAAATAACCCACCGACAGTCCAAACTCTCCTGCCGTAACACATCCAGGCTCCTCTTTCACAGACAATTCTCTCCTCGTTTGTGAACACTTCATCTCTCAAACATGGAAAATCAGTCAACAATCGCTCAACTGCCCTGTCTGGTGTGTGTAATGAGAAAAAATCTATGTAGAATTTAAAGTGAAACAGTTGTGGTTATGATCTCCCAACTAAAACTATGAATGGCCTAACAGTATCCAAGTGCCAAGCAAAATGACTTTTAAAACAAGGTTACCAACAAATAGTATTAACAGTTGTTAGCCTGACTTCAACAGAGCTCCACTGCTCTGGGAGTTTGGCGACACTGTCAGGAAAGGCATGTGTTTTCATACTAATCAAGCTTGATTGTATTCGACACAATACCAACATTGATCCTTATCTCTCCTGATGCCATTTATAAACTCAGCTGAACAAAAAAGAATTACTTGGTGTCATGAGGGTGCAGTGATTTCTATGAATTTAACTTCATGTTCCAGCTAAGGGAAATAATTTCAATTTGCCAGAATGAGGCAATCGAATAACAGCTGAGACACTTGGTGACTTCAATGGGAAACGGACGTAACCAACCGTATTGTGTAAACCACAGTCATCCTTAATGTTCCCTGAAATTCCTCTGCAGTGGCCACTGTGTCCTGGTGTTGAAATTCCCCGAACATCCTCATTCCTGAGTCCCACATACACATGCAGACCGCTATTACAACAGAGACACTGATACGCACTTCCTTCCCAGAATGCTTCTGTCACAATGTACCTAGCAAAACAATTCTGGAGTGCTAGCTGTAATGACTTCATGGAAGGAGGGTTACTGAACGCTGGACGTAACTGAGGGTCAAATGTCAGTGTGAGTCAGAGTCAGTGAGATAAATGTATCCGGACAGGGGTGGACAATATGGCCAAAATCCTCTATCACACAACATCAGTCATTTTAAATCAAAGTAACAGGATATATCATGATACAGTAATTAACGCTATAATTACTCTAACCACCACTAAATATCGCTGACCCTATATCCTCCTGCCTATTCATAGAAATACCTGTTCTTAAATGAAGAGGCAGAATCGGCCAAAACAACAGAGAAAAGTCAAGAAAGAAAATGTGTAATTGACAGTCAGGTTTATAAAGGTGGCAAAAGGAATGGATTTATTCTGTGTCTGTCGTTTCATATGTTGGACACATACCTTCATTCTTCATGATGTAGCGGACAATCTGTCCGACTGTGTCATTGTTATCACTGACGGTGTCATTCAGGTCTGAAAGAGAAGAAGACAAACATCAATACTTGCATGACTCAGTATCCTCAAAGCAGCTTTGATGGGTAAGCCTACAGAAAATTAGAAAACTGTGTAGCCTAAAAGCTTCTTTATAAATCTGTTTTAACACTCTCCAAGCACAAACAGCAACCCTTTCAAATTTTAAAATGAAATCTACTATTTTTGATTACTTTTTTGATGTTATATTAATTTTGTGATATGAAAGTAGATATTGTCTGGTATTATGGCTGTTAAAACGTTTTTTTTTTTTTGGTTTTTGGAGTCTTTAAATCGGATTATTCAAATGTTGGCCACCAGGGGGCAGCACAACAAGTTATGGCTATTGGCAAGTTGGCTATTCACACATCCAGCACATCTGGAGCGCGACATTCACTTTTAATTACTCTGATTTAGTTGCCAATAACTCCTGAGGGAAATATCTGTTCTTTAAAGGCTCAATCACAGGTACCAATAATCAACATTTGAGGCTATTCTATAATAGTGTAACAACAAATGCTTCTACCGCTTTGATTATAATATACACATTGCTAATCATTTATGATGTGTTAATATCTACAGAAGCATGCATTTTCATATATAAAACAGCGATAATGTAATCAGTGGAAGACATGTGATCAATATGCACACAGATCCATATGAATGTGCTTCAAGACTGTAGACTAAATAGAGGGAGAACACACCCCTGTGAGGCACTTCCTAGAGCTTCCTGTTGATTGCTTCCAGAGTTTTTCCTCCCTTCTGACAAACATAATACTCTTTCTAGCAATTTGTGGGAGTCTTCTGGTACGTCGTGGCTGATTTTACAGTCACCTGCACAATGTGAAAGGCAGCTGCTCACAGCTTAGAAAAGTCAGTGAAGGAGACCAAAGCAGACAGAGAGAGAAATAAAAGAGGAAACCTGATCATTGCCAAACAAGAGGAGGCTAGATGGACGGAATGAGTGAGGCACACAAGCAATGGGTTTTTTTTTTTCCGTCTCTTTTGTTTCGACGTAGGAGAGAAAAAGGGTTGGGCACATTGAGCAAAGACACAGAGCAAGACAGAGACAGCAGGGAAAAACCCTAATGTACTTACGACTATTGTGCTGCTGGCAGGCAGCTAACTACACAAGAGAAACCAGCTTTACGTCTATGCTTTCAATCCCTTCTCCACTTAGCACATGGGGTCCTCTGAACAATTCCTTCTATCTGTAACATCTTCCATGCATGTGAAATACCTCAGGGCAATCCAGCGCTGCCAGAGGTTCCACATCTGCACAGAAGCATTACTAGAAAGGCGAGGAGAGAGCAAAGCACTACCCTCACCTCAACAAGTGACACAACAGATGCAGAACTGGGAAACCCAACCGAGTAAAGTTCAGAAAGTCAACTATATTGTTCTTCTGCGAGGCCACAGGACTCATCATACACACAATGCTCATAACAATTAAGCATTATCTGCAGTTATCATTACGAGACGGGGGAAATTAACTGGCCCTGAGCACTGATTTTTTTTTTCACCTCACTTAACACACCCCTGGTTGAGTCAGAACATGAGTGATGTGAATGCCAAAAGTCTTCCTGTTTTCCATGGGCCTCCACTCCTTTAACAGACAGTCAATAGAGTAGAATATGGCTAAGATAAGGCTGGGATTTAACAAGACAACAATAAAGATGCTGTCAAGATAACAATGTGCTGACTTAAATATGATGTTTATAGGTTTGTGATTTCACAGGGGTTTTCTAAAGATTCATTCATCGGTGCAAACATTTAAAAACTACTTCTAAAAAGATGGCTCATCAAATAAATCCCTACTCTTCACATAAGCTCTGACATATGTAGGTTTTCAGTATGTTTTAATATTTTGTAAGGCATATGGAGCAGCACCTGGCGCACAACAAACTCATTGAACTAAGGAATGTAGTACAAGCCTGTAAGTACTAGAGGGCAGGTGGGAGCGTCTAGAGATTTTAATGCATGACTGCTGACTTTGAATCTCACTGTCACACGACAGGGAAATCCTGAAAAAAACTCATACAGACCAGTGACTAATTTAGACACGCAAAAGAAATCACTGCTTCTGCATTTACTTTTCCGCTGACAAAGACTCAACAACATCACAGTCTGATTGCCGAGGAAAAGCTTGGCCTGATAGTGAACATCAGTTAATGTTTAACTTAACTGGAATTTTTCTATTCAATGTGCTGCCGTTGTGAAGCAAAGGGAGAGACAAGGTGGACAAGTTATCTTTATGATTTTCCATTGAAACCAATCCCAGTTTGGATGGTCAGCATTTTTTTAGGAGGTTTTAAAACAGCCTTCCAATGTATCTACATTCTGTAATTACCCCTTGAGCTTCACTGTTAGTGGCAGCTGTCACCATTTGCATACTGGATCAAACTGCCTTCACAAGGATGAAGGGAGCCACAGGGCACAGGATAGCATGTAATCTAGCGTTATTGTCCGTTTTTAATTCTAATCTTGCAGTATCGCCATATCGGAGCTGCATTAAGTTCGTGCTAATGCAGACTGCTCCACATTTAAAGCATCCACCTGGTGAAACACAGGGGGGCTTTTATTGTGAGGAAGCAACAGGAAACACAACAAAATGCTAATTTTCTGCATTTTATAACAGAGGATCAATTTTGAATAACGCACGGTACACAGTACATGTCCAACTTAAGGAAACCAACTTCACAGTCCTGCTGCTACACATGCTGTCTGCAGCCTGGAACCAGATTGTGTGTGTGCGACTACAATTGACTAGCCTCTCTATCAAAACAACATATTTTGTTTGGCTGCACTGTAAACACATAAACCAGTTGTTCTTCTGTTGGATTTCCTGACAAAGCACTTGCTGTTACCACAGTTGCCACTGGTGTCACTCAATCAACCAGGATTGAAACCATTGCATAAAAAGTCTTCAATCAGAAATATGCATCAACAGACTGACCTGCGTCTGACCTGACTGTATACATATCAGCAATTTATAGCTTCTTTTCTGTCAAATTTCCACTTCCCTCCCTTATCTTATCTAATCTCTTCTCCAATTTAGATAAATATATGACTGGTTGAGCAATAGTGTTGGGTGCGTACTGCATAAGGATGATGGATGCCCTCACAGGATGTGTACATAGACAGCAATAAACACATGAAGCTGATCATAATGTTGTCAGACACTCTGTGCTAGACAATGACACACTGACAGTCTGCAATGTCACACTGTTGGTAGACACCTTAAGCGGTGATAAAACTACAGGAGTTTTGGGACAATTTTTCCCCAATTCACCCCTCCCAACAATCAGAGGAGAAATCTGGTCTGGAATTTCAGCCGGTATCGATGTTCAGCCCAACAGCCAATGAGAGGCAATTCTACAAGAAGCCACCAAAGTAAGGTGTTGCCAAGCAACGGTAAATCACTCTAGCACTTGAGGCTAACGTTAGCGAGCATATTTCTGGAGCATACTTCTGTTAACGGATATTAAAACTGAGTCAAAATCGCACCACACCCAACATTTTTTTCCATTCAGACTCGTTTAGCCCTCTGCTTTTGCTCTTTCTCACTGCAAAGCATTACTACCGCAAGTTGCTGCGCCAAGTCAGTCTCCATTTCCAGATGTGATCATGTGAGCAAGATCACGTGAGGTGGTCCCTCTGGTCCCATAACCTTTATAATATCCTGTAGTGTGTTTCATTCATTTCAAATATTGTATTGTTTGCATGTTTCTCATTAGATAGAAGAACATCTGTGAAGTTTCTCCTTGTGATGCAACCTGTTTTCAAAATCAGTTAGGACTTTAACACACCTGCAATCTGAGTCCAGCTTAAGAGTGTTTAAAGTTGCCTCAACAACTTCCAATCCCCTTACCTCCACCCAGCTCAAGATCCTTTTCTTCTTCTTCACACTCCTCCTCGCCATCCTGGGCCTCGGTGGTGCACCGATAGCCCTTACTCTTCAGCACGTGGCAGATCACCACCCCCAACAGGCCCAAAAGGAAGAAAATAGGCACCAGAACAAAAGCGATGTAGTCTGGTTTGTCCAAGCCTGCTGCAGTGTCACCTTTTCCAGTATCTGTAGTCTGACCCGCTGGAGGATGAAGGGGAGCAAGAAACAGAGATAATAAAAAAAAAAGAATTATTTTAAATATTGTTACAAGAGGACACAGAAAAACACACACATGGATTGTCATTACAACGCCCTTGATGGCAACCTGATATCCACAGCGACTTTGAGGACACAGTCCAGGCCCGGGTTGAGCAGCTGAGGGGATTTAAATGCTATCAGCTGCAACATGACAGAGATTTCATGTTCCCTTCCTGGACCAATCAAGCCTGCTGCTGTCTCTGCCCTCTAACTGCTCGATCTGGTGTAAGCAGCCCCCCCCCCTTCAGCTTTGAGGACTCACTTGGTATAAGAGGCAGAGAGAGAGAAAAGGCAAGATAAACCAAAATTAATAAATGGAAGAGAAGGCATATACAGAAGGGAGAGAGGATGAGAGTGAGGTTTACAAGTGTCCTTTAATTATGCTGGCAGTGATAATGGGGGACAATCTGTGTTTTCTCACTAATTATGATTCTTTCATTAAAACGCCTTTTAAAACACCTGCTCCTGATGTGAAACAAACATATAAAATCATGATTTTTTTTAACACGGTACAGAGGCAGTGCATTTGTGCCTGCTCCAACACTCAGTCTGCAGACACCAGGGTTGGTGATACCTTGTTTTTTCTTTTTTTCTGCATTTCAGCCAAAAGAGCAGAGACCATAAACTTTACCACTCTCGCTCAAGGTTCCCTCTCCCACCTGCCCACTGGACTTTAGACCCATAAGGGTGCCACAAGACTCCTATTATGGGTGCTTGAAGCAGCTCCTGTGCTTAGCATACTGTACTTTCAATTCAACTTACTTCAGACATAGCTTTCGGGCTCAAACTAATGATTATTTTCCTTGCTGATTCATTGTTTAGTCTATGATATGTGAAGGAGTGAAAACGCCATCACATCTTGCCAGAGACCAATGTAACATCTTCATATTGCTCGTTTTGTCCGACCGACGGTCTAAAACCCAAAGATATTCAGTTTTCTATCATGTGACAAAGAAACCAGAAGATCCTTATTTATGAGAAGCTATAACGAACAAATGTTTGGCCTTTTTGTTTTGAAAATTTCAATTATTTGTCACTTGTAGAAGATCAGTTAAAAAATATGTAGAATTTAAACGTGGAATTCTGTTGCAGGCTTTGCATTTTACTTGAGTGAAGGCTGAATATTATTACATTTTGCATTTTGGACCTTGAAAGTGATAAGGTCAAAGGGTAGAGTCGTGACCTCTCCTCGGCTATAGGCGAAAGCTCCCCTGGCTGCTGGCGCACCACGTGAGGCATTCCAGCACAACACACAAGAGGGCTTTTGTCTGGTTTCCTGTTTGCATCAGTGTGTGTGAGTGTGTGTGTGAGTGTGAGAGAGACACACATACACACACACATACAGAAGGTGTAGATCACAGTTTGAATAGAATCTCAATCATAGCACAATCAAATCACATGTTCACACCACTTTGAAATGTACCACAGCACTGTGTGCATGTATAGGCGGTTATATGCATACCCTACCATGTGCCTCCAGATGCATACAGGCATTTGTGCTCTCCCATTGTCCCAGTTCCCCAGTGCATCAGGCTGAACACAATGATAAAGACCATTGTCTGCTCACTGACCATCCTGTGACCGACTGTTGTGCGCCCGTGTTCTTATATCTACACTGTCAGTGAACTCATGCGTAATCATGGGCCAGTTTGAAGGTTATATTAAAAGCATTTGAGGAAAAAAAAAGAGACTGGCAAAATGGGCTGAATGGAGTCCTTGAGGATTTAGAGCTGAGTCATAAATCTCTTAGCAACCACAGCTGGTGGCATGATAAAAGTCCTCAGAGGGACAGCCAAAAAATCTAGATGTGTGAGACACGTACACATCACAGGTGCAGATTTGAAGAGGAATTATGTGGATTTATACAGTAATGCTGTATAATTGGGATTTTTTTTGTCGTAGCGCAAACTTTGGGGCTTTGAAAAGCTTTGATTAGATACTTGCCACAGTTTTGTAAAGACATAAATTTGGCTGGGTACAGAAACCACAATACTTTAAGTACACATCAAAACGAGAACCTAAAGTTGAAAATCAGTTCAGTAGAACTTTATTTATCTCCAGGGAAATTGTTGTGCAGTTGTTGCAGTTCAAAGTAGGGAAGAGTGCAAATATAGAGTGCAAAAATATAAAATATATTAGATGCAATGACATAAAACCAAAGAAAAAGCAGCAAATCTTCACATTTGGGAAATGGTAACTGAGAATGTTTGGCAAATGATAAAAACAACACTGCTGCCTTTGTGCATTTTGGCTTGTTTTGTTAACTGAACAAACTGCTCAGGTATCATACTGACGGCAGTATCGGGCCTTCATGTAAAGGTCTACAAAAAATCTGTTGACTTTGGGATGAGAGTATGTCTCAATAACATATTGTGTTACACACATGGTTGAAAGAGCCAGTGATCCTGGCTACAGGGAAAACACCTTCCAGTGAGCAGCAGCTGTTATGAGCATTGTAGCAGGTAAATGTCAAATTCAACTGGACCATTTCAGACCTGAAAAGGAGTGGTTCCCTGACAAACTCGCTGACACCATCACTGATAAGAGCTATTCCCAAATGTATCAGCAAAAGTATTTCTGTCTGCAGTGTCAAATCCTTCACTTGATTCATTCTTTGGAGCTGAGCGCAGGCTGAATAGGTCGGCATTACTGTTCTACTAGTTTAATTTCCTGCAGTTTTATGAGGATTTATGCTGCGAGAAGTTCTGTCTGCCTGAAGGTTATCGACGTCTCTGCTGCAACAGCCTCGTTCAGGAGATGATGTAAAATCAATCTCTGCAAAAACACATGAGGGAGAAGGATTTGTGATTGTAAAACACCTGGAAAAATAACCCCAAAAAGGGAGCTGTGAGACAGCTTAGCAGTTTGATCTGCCTCTTCTCTTTATATCAATATATTCTGTTTTCTTTTCTTTTCCTCACACCCACACACGAGGAGCATGGAAAGCACTCATTGCTTATCAGTAGTTAGTGCTGATGGTCCCACTACAATGCAAAGAGCATGTCGGAAAAGAGGATTTTATGTTCCTCCCTGCTGACACCAGCAGAAGACTTAACGACATGTGAGGTATCATGCTAGGTGTTAATTAACCAAAATTATATTTTGTTTAATATTTGCTTTCAGATCATTTCCAACTTTGTGAGTCACTTCATGGCAAACGTTGCGTTAAACAGTACTAGCCTGAGCAAAATCTACTCAAACAAGAACTCAGAAGTGTTTTCTTTCAAACCGTGACTGACCACTCAGGTCCATTCAGCCAGTAATCTGATCCTGAACTAGATCTAACTGCATTATTCCCCTCCATTTATTCGTCTTAGGAGGGAGAGAGAAAGGAAGTGGGGACTGTTTGTCGTCTCCTCATTGACCACTGTTTGGCTAGTTGATAACCTCTCACCCATTTCTCAACAATGACCACGTTTACAGCAAAATAATAGTCCACAATTACTCCACATATCACAATATCCTGAATGTCACATAGGTCATGCAAACAGCATATTCTGGTTGGATTTTCCAAATTAGGCCTTATTCCTTGATTAAGACAAGTGGCATATGCAGATATTATTCAGGTTTTAGGAGCATTCTTTGGACGTGTGTACAGTACATTCAGATGATGTGTCTCAATTTGGGCTTTTACTGCAGTGTGTGCCACAAGCGAAGGCCTCTTGAGTGTGTTCGGTCAGCTCTGTTCATTGCCTAGGCAACAGTTTGCAAGGCTGGCGTGGACATGCATGCACAAAAGAAAAGCCCACATTTCTGGTGGGAAGGACAAAGAGACCTACTTTTAAACATTATGAAATACTTAGATATCAACAGGTTTTTGGAGTATCGCAGCGATGATCCTTTCAAGAAGGTGGTTAACAAGTGAGAGAGGGAGGCTATGTTTGTTAATTGGAGTATGCACAGCTGCATGTAAATGGGGATATTAGTGAAATATTCATTTTCCTAAGCCATGTAAACAGCTTAGTAGGAATACTATCTTTTTTGGAACAAGGGCAAAAACCAGAATATGTTATGCATGTAAACATAGTCAATGTCCGCAATAAACTTTTGGCACCCAAAACACCACAGTGTCTTTGTGTTCCTTCATTCACTGAGAATCTACTCCTGTCCATTCACTCCAGGTGGTGCAGAACACAAAGCCCGCAGGGACTCAACAGTTACTCCACAGCTTAAGTAACAGATGGCCAAAATCTTACATGTGTCATATTATGATCTAGGAAACGGTATATATCACAATACAGTAATTGGTCTGTAATTATACTGTGTTTCATCACATTGGACACACACACACGCACACAAACAACAACAGCTGCTGCACATGAAACAACACTTGAAGCTAAAGATCTCATCGTGGGTTGGTTGGGATGCCTCATGCCCTGAATATACATAGCATAGACACTAAAAGGTAGCTCCTGTGGTGGAAACGGTATTGCCAAATGTGACACATTCCTACCATTACACAGGATATACTGTCCATAACGCCCAACCCTAGCTCAAATCTTCATGGTAGCCCCAAGACAAAGAGTATTATCAAAATGTTGTTGAATAGGTGAAAAAATGTACAACATAGCTGTCAGTAAAAATTTTTAACTGCTGAGAAAGTTGCAGGAAGTATACAATAAAGGTTTTCATGGACCAGAACAACACATTAGGCTTCAGCTCAACACTGAATATTAATGGGTTAAAAGGCTCAGACTGTCTGTGGCTTTGCCATTTCCTCATATTCAGGAAATATAAGACCCACAGACTTAAACTAACCACAACTCATTTCAGATAACACAAGACAGTGCTGACATTTGAACTCTTGGCCCTTCGTCCATTAAGTGAGCTCACTCATAAGTGGAGAAAAAACCACAATCACTGTTTCACTTGCAGTCATGCTGTGATTCTGACACTGTGAGCAATGCCAAGATCTCAGGCGGCACATTATGCTAAATAATCCCCCTCTGCTTGCTGGTATGTCTGTATTTATACAGTGCTGAATATTAGGAGGCGTGCACTTGATGTGGAAAAAAGTTGCTGAACTGCACGCTGATTAGTTCACGGAAAATTCAAATTTCGCTTGAAGAATAAGACAATTACTGCATCCGTTTTGGGGAAGCAGAGATTGAGATTCCAACAAACAATCCAGAAATAGATTAAATAAATTATAAGACTGTCATGTGTAGGCTGCAAGTAACATTTTCTTTATTCCATTGTTTCATCTGTCGGCTATTTTCTCAAAGAATCAATCAAACGTTTGGTCTGTAAAATGTCAGAAAATTGTGAAAAAAATGCCAAAGATGCCATCATCAGTTTAACAAAGAAAAGCAGTCGGATCTAGGGGATGTTTGGTATTTTTGCTTGGAGAAAAAAAAGAAAACACTTTTCATCATCAGCATTGTTGCCTATTAATTCTTTGCCAAATGACTAATCATGTAATCACCAAACAGTTTCAGCTCTTGCCACATATGAAACAAGAAAAGAGTCTTAATTACCAAGAAGACAGCAGCAGAGGATACTCTTACTGTTGCAGCTTTAAAAATGTAGCTTGATACAGCCACAGAGCTTTCACCAGCAACACAACCTCATCCATATCTGTGTGCTTCGGAGCAACATCCCTTTAGCTCAACTGCAAATATGTTTCTGAAAAAACGTTATGTCTGCCATGTGTTGAACTATCTATTTCCTATTATTTTGTGGACACAGCGACCCCAAACTCTCACGCTCCCAGATGGTAAAAGCATCTTACATGCAATATCAAACAAAACGCTACCAGCAGGTTACAGTGAGTGTTCAATTAAAAATTAAGAATTACTGTCAAGTTAACAGTGGATCCCAAATGTTTCGGTCCATGACTCCTAGACATAAACCAATATGTGCTTGTGAACCCTCAGTACAGGTCTTGCTATTGTGTAGGGACATGAGCACAACTTTTCCATCAGACTCTGTTTCCTTTGAAGGATTTTCACAGGCCTGAGGAGGTGAAAGAGTATTCAGGATTTTCAAAGAAAAAAGACAAATGTCAGCAAAATACACAACAGAAATTAATTGTTTGGTTTTTTTGCTTCATCTCTCATTCCTTTGATCAATTTATGACGGCTCACTCTTGGGGGGTCCCGACCCCAAGGTTCGGAACCGCTGACCTACGCCACAATAATGTTCCTCACCCTGCAGATGAGCGTCAAGCTCAACTGGGAGAGCATTCAGGCTGCGAGCTGCAACCGATACATGAAGCAGTGGAGACAGCTGAAACTAACTGAGACATACTGTACTATGTGAGCACACACAGGCATTACATGCATTCTGAACACCAAACCAACATACTGCATGACTACGTCTAATTCAATGAGAATGAGGATTCAGCCTGTTGCAAGCCACAGACTCCTGTGGACTCTCCAAGAAAAATGGAAACAGGCCCCGCATATTAAAGCTTATGAGGGAAACCGAAGCATTGGCTGGAACAACGGGAGAACTCGTGCTTGAGTATTTCTCATCGCAGAGACACATTAAGTACTCTTCTCTGGCACGAGAGTGGCCCTTGCAGAATTTCGACATATCTCACAGGCTCTTACTCAGAGCTTCAGCGGGCTGTGTGCTGGAAAACAATCATCTGACAAACACCCTGTTCAAACACACACTTCACTGAATTGACAAAGATATACAGATACAGATTGCTGTTTATGATATTATTACAGCTGGGAAGCTGCTTCCTGTCATTTATGTAGTTAAGGCGACATTATGATAAGACATAGCTACACAGTAACTAAACACAATTTTTGACAACATGCTGTTTTTTCCGTCTCACATATTACAGGTACATCTTACAGTGACACATAATTTCACTCATACATACAACCCTTATAGATGCTCAAACCAGTAATTAGTTAATGTGGTTTGACAGGCAATTAAAGTCTGAGTATAAGTTTGCCCTCTGTCATGTGGTTTTCCATTCAGACGCAAGTCTGCAGCAAAAATCCCTTGTATAATTAATGAGTAAAAAAAACCTTGGAAAAGGGAATAATTAGCTGAAATAAAGCCATAAGTGCAGTATTACTTTCAGAAAACGCTAGAAGCGGCTTTTAACTTTTTAACTTTGCTAGGTCAGGAGTAAAAATCAATTCAGTTAAATGGACTGACAATCCTAACTTAGTGCATCTCATGGTTTTCTCGATGGCAGGGTTATATAACTAGCTGTCAGTCATTAAACACCTTTATAATAAGGGACTCGTGTTTGCTATTCCATAGTGCGTTTACAGGGACATTTTAAGGCAGGCTGCGAGCTTTTATAATAAATTATCCTGTTATATTTGTGTGTTTCCCCTCCTTCTACATATTGACAGCATGTCGTGAAGTTTGGCTGTCACACCATACTGTGCTGTGCGTGTGCGTGTGTGTGCGTGTGCGTGCAGTATCCCTCGAAAACTTTGCCATCAGTTGACTTTCTGTAAGCTAGCTTTGCTGACGTTAGACTTAATACAGGTTGACATCAACACACTGGCGCCACTTTAAACTTAACAAACTCTGGCTGTATGAAAGCCAGAGGAAAACTTTTCAAAGGGGGAGACAAGAAAACGTTGACGACCCTCACTGTACAGCACTGCTAGCGTTAGACCTTTTTGTCTTCACAACACAGACAGGGGGAAAAAAAGCGTTTGGAAACTTACGCGTAACGACGGTTGAATCGGCCATTGATGGACAGACCCGCTGCTGGCTGGTGGTGATGTTTGGAACAGGCGGCTGTTGAAGGCTCTGGTCACCAGCAACCGTGGTTTAGCTAAACTAAAGGAGGGACTTGTTACAAACACCAACGTATTTCCTAATTTCCAGGGAGCACACACGCCCTATCCTTAAAGTGGTACTCCCTCCAACAGAGAGCAGCACGCGCGAGGGGGAGTGAGAGGACGCGCTTCTTCCTACTTCCGCCTTCGTTGCGTGTTGATGAAAAAAGGCGGTTTCAGCAGTGTTGAAACTATGACGTCGGCATACGTTTACTCATACTGTACTTTATGCACACTTTTGAATTACCGGCACTTTATTTGGGCATTTCAATTTCCTTTTACTTTATAGTTGGACTCATATAAATTATGATGATGATTACACTACATTGACATTAACATTAACATGACAGGTTAAGTGATGTACACATGAAGGCATCAGTAATTATATTCCAATAATATCAAATAGATTTTTCTGAAATGGACCATTTTGCATGTTGAAAACTTTTACTTTTGTTACTTTAAGTATCCTATTTTTTATGCTAATACTGTTGCATTGTTGAATTCTGTTGAATACATTTTTTTCATGTGAAAAAGCCCCAGCTTGTGAGTTTTGTCACTGTTTTTTACATTTGAGACGTCTGCATTGATTCCTCGCACAAATACACAAATTTCCTCCACGATGTAAGTAAACTTATAAAGCTGGCAGGCTGTTTGACAACACTAAAGCTAGACACCGTGCTGCTGCACCTGTTTTCATAAGCCAAATAAAGATAGCAACAAGAAATTACATCAACACTTAAAAAGGCAAACTGGAGCATGGATGGGGCAATAATGGGGCCAATTTGTATTTCAAATTTATTGGGGGATTCACTATTTGACAGAAACGGATGATTTGCTTCCCTCGCAGACGACCAAGAATATGCACCCGATGTTCTGACGTCTCGACTGTTCGTTTGATTTTGTGCATTGAGAAGTTTGACTCTGAATTTTGAAAATGTTCGTGTTTTTTCTTGATATTTCTCTGTAGCAGCTGATTATTTGTCTGCCATATAGCTAATCGCGTGTGGGTTCATAGATTTCAAACAGAAAAAATATACACTTGAAGTGGAAGCTGGAGCGGACACAAGCAAACAGCAGACTCTGGTGGAGGAAGATGTGGCAGAAGACACAAACCTGCAACCTCCAGTAAAGAAATATCACATTATTCTACTGTCTATAACACGTCTTCTGATGAATTATAGTCTACTAATTTTCAGTTGGCGTAGAAGTTATTTAAATTTATGGGGGACTCTTAATAATTACACAAAGAAACTGGGATGAAAAAAAAGTTGTTATGATGCAAATGAGACCCTCTGCATTCCTTTTTTTGTATGACAACTTGGCAAATACGTACCTTGTAATGCACTGAGTAAATTCCAAATGCAGAACTTTCAATTGTTGATCGACAAGTTGATCCTTTGCCTTAAGTTGACTATCTGAGTAATCTTAGATCTAAACTAGGCCAGTGGTCACAATAACATCTACCCAAGTACAGCACTTGAGTGCAATTTTGAGGAAGTTTTACTGCAATATTTCCACTTTAGGTCACTTCATTATTTCAATGCACAAAAGGGAAATATTCTGTTTCTTGCTCTGCTTTTGTACTGACAGGTGTATTTCATAGCACCTTATCATGTGACCATTTCACATGTATACAGAACCTGTGATAAGCTTATAAAATACAGTACATTGCTCCAGAAGAAAGTGGTGATTCCAAACCATTCTGACTTGTGTAACCTTACAGTACTTCATCAAAGAGGCGTTTCCCCTCTGTACTTCTCTGATGGTTTCACTTGAATAAGTGTTTGACAGTTTCCACCACTGACTGCAGTTCTGTGGTAAACTTGAGTTGAATCTTGAATATTATACTGGTGTTTCGTCCATGTTGTTTACCCCCTTGGTTTCATTGCTGTGACTGGACCAGAACATCTGTGTTTCTCTTTATGACCAGTGTCTATACCAATTTTATGCAATGCTGCCCTCTACTGGACATATGATGATGCTGACATTTGAATCTGCTGATCTGCATTCATCACACCATGCAGAGGTTGGTATGTGCATGTTCATGAGGGGATTTTACATTTCTTTGACCTCTACACATATCACCTTTAGTTCTCAGTATTCAGATGTCAAGTACATTTACACATGGGTAGGGTTTTTCCACAAACATGTCATGCACTTGATAGACAGTTTGTTGCTTGTTGCATGACAATGACTCAGAATTGTTGCCTGAGCTGAAACACATTGCCTCATACTTTAATGTAAGTAGGTTTAAAGAGGTAAACATGTCAGTGCAGTAAACAGGGCTGACTGCCTGCAACAAGATGTGGACACAAGCACCTGCCAGTAGCTGGTGCCAGACAATCACACCAGACTATTGGCCAGATGGCTGTGTGCAGCTCAACCAATGAAATGCTGTAAAATCACATTAATAACCAACCAGTCGGACAGACCCACATTTTTATAGCAGCTGCAATGTAAATCTGTCCGTTGAGTGCAAGCATCACCGCAAAAGTCACAACCTTCTCAAAGCATGTAGAATCAAATGTTGTTTCTTTGCTTGTTTGCACTACATTTTATAGAAAAAAACATGAATTAAAGAAGGTTTGATGTTAGAATATAAATGAATGTGTCTGCAGCTCTACGCAGCTGCATAAAGACTAAGATGTTTGAGTTTCATGGCTCCAGTGCTGTTTTTAGCAAACAAGCTCAGACAGGCCAAGTGCAAGCTACAGTAGCAACCAATGGCAGAGAGCCATGGTAAACCACTGGTAAAGAAAGTGGAATATTTACACAGGGAGGGGTGGATAGAGTATTTTGAATGGGGTGTCCAAGTGGTGGCACTGCAAAGCACCAGGTGTTGATTTAATATATACAGTAGTTTTGCATATGTGGATGTTTGTACAGTTCTCTTCTTGTATATTTTGCTTCATGAGTATTTGTATTCAGGTTGCATTTTAAACTGTTTCTATGTACTGCATGTCTGCCACCTAGTGAGTATGTGTAATAAATGTGCTTTATGCTGTGTTCATTGGACTGTTATTGTGACATTTTGTGAAAAAAAATAATTTACACTGGGTTTGTTGCTCAAGTGCATTCTGCCATAATAAATCTCCTCCCATTGCAGACCAGGGTGTATCATTGTAGTAATTGTTACCTACACACTGGCATGTGCCCCACATCTGCACTGTTTACAGCCTCCCAACAACCACACTGTCAGCCGCGTGCCTTCGGAGAGGACAAGCAGATCGGATGACGTCACCGTCTGAGAGCACGTTGAAATGTGCATGCCTGGGCCCTGCTGCAGCCGTATGTCCGAGCAAAACGCGCAGCAGAAACAGCCCCGTGCGGTTTTGCGCCTCACTCGCCACTCTCTCGTCTCTTAATAGATGAGTGGAGGCAATCTTAATCTATTAACTCTGAATTAATGTATGACTTATTTCTTAACCTTGAGTTGTTATCTTTGGATCAAAATGTTTCAGGATTTATGGACCTGCAATTTAAAAATATTCTGCTCTAAGCATAACTTTCAGGGAATGATAAGATGACTATTGCTTCGGTGTAACAATGTCATTACTATATAATTTTGCTTGGTCAAAATTAATATAGAAATTTAAAAAAAGACAAAGCAACAATAATTATATTTTATGGAGCTTTCAGCTGCACATCACAGTCTTCACCTGCTGTTCAAAGTGAGACATAAAATCGAAACAACAACAACAACAACAAAAACAACACCACGGCAATGTATAATGATCATAATAGCTTGCCAAAAAAATTTTAAAAAAGTCCATTTACTAAATTGTTAGCTCTTAATTTTGCTCTGTTGACTCAGAATAAACTAATAAGTGGACCTTTAATAAACTTTTTTGGTCAAACTATTTCCAGTGTCACCAATTAACTTTCATGATAACAATACAAAATTGCGACCGTAATTATTGCTATTACTACTACTTATTGTGATGGTGATGTTGGTGATAATGATTATTAATGTTATCAGCAGCATATTCAAGTAATAATCAAAATAAACACTGGCAGTTATTCACCATTAGTCATCAGGGTTGATTTCTGTTGAGAGTGATATCTCAATTCATGCCTTGTTACAGACAAAGTAACACACCTGAAACTGTCACAGCTATGCTTTGAACGAACTGCTAAAATCCCACACTAAATCCCAAACACTAAATTTTATTGTGATACTATTACACGTATTACGGTCAGTCCAAGTAGGACACATCAAGCGTTCCCATGTTCAGTATGTTTGGAAATGAACTCAGTACCAGGCACTCTGCAACGTGACCACCGAGCCCCGTGCAGCTAACCCCGTCCTTCACAGCCAATCACATCGCGGCGGGGCGTGTTTGGGGCGCGGATATCGCTTCGTGCTGTCCAATCACGGTCGCTTGATCCAACATCACTTGCCAGCCAATGCACTGGCACGTGTATCCCTGCGTGTAAACTACAGTTGGTGGGGCGAGCGAAAATGTCTTGAGAGCGAATATTGATCGTCAAGCGAAGACAGTCGATGCTACCAGGATTTATATCGTCTCTTTTTGAATCTTCGTACCTCATCTGGGAATATCAAAGCTGTTCTTTTGGTGAAGCATATCTGAGGTGAGCTGGTTGGGTTTTGGTTGTTGTCGTGTCTGTCCGTTGCTTTGTCGCTAACGTTAGCATGCTACTTGGGGCTGTCATTGCGACAGTGTACAAACTGCCAACATCGCTTTATTTATCTGCCACATGACGTAGCCATAATATAAAGCTTACTGTTAGCAATGAGCTATTCAAAATTCTCACAATGTGCCGTTACAGGTGAAACTTGTGCTTTATTCTAACCTTGTTTCGTGCAAACGGACCTCGCCGCAGTGAGAAAAAACATTCGTTAGTGGTTTGAGGCAGAGGAAATCGACACCACGGACTAACTAGAGACCCGTAAATAATGGCATTCGTCCAACATTCACGACCTATTTGTCTTAAAATAAGTGAACTTGGCAGTTTTTTGTTTCTGTGGGGTGGATCCGCCTGTAGACGTTGCACAATGTAGGGTCAGCCCTGCTAAATGCTCCGCTGTGATCAGTTCATTGTTTACAGTATGTAACGTTATGCTTATTTACGAGCACGTGAAATATGTTCTATTGAATCCATTCGTCGGTTAGTATTAGCAGCGCAGACTTGACACTATTACATTATTAGAGTTAGCTTGGCAAGCCACGCTTGATCAATGGTCACTCCCTTTCTGATGTTTACCTTTTATGTTGAATTATTTGTCAAGATTATTCTGTTGGTCACTGAGCTTTTGAGGCATCAACAAATGCTGTCCAGTTTATTTTGTCTTTAGACCAGTTTAAGCTGTACATATGATTGTAAGAGGTTTCAAGTTTCGATCAACTAGATATAATATAACTAAATCCTCCTAATATGGCCATGTATTTGTTGAGGGCAGGTTAGTATGCATCTGGCTAATCATATGATGTGCTGTGATTGACAGCTGTTGCAGTCCACCCAGTTCTGTGCACAGTGCTGCTGTATTTTCTGCAATAGCTGCACCCAGACAGGCTGCATCCCAATGTTCCACAAACCTACAAACCATGATTTGACAAGCTGGCATCTATATCATCATCCGCTGTGATGTACAACATGTTGTGGCATTTGTGAATATGTACATCCTCTTCCAGGTCTATAGATGCTCTGCACTGTGTCTTATGCTTTATTTCCTGCTTTACAATAAGTGTCCCAGACAGTATGGCATGACAGGCCATCAATAACAGGCCATAGCAGATTGAGAGACGCACAGGAATCTGCACAGATGGAAGCCTACAGATTCTCACAGATGTCTCACCCTATCGAGTGCCTGAGTGTGCGCATAAACATCCAGAAAGTTTACAAAAGGCATGTGTTTGACGGTGCTGTAAACAGAAGATTACAAAAGAAAACTCAAACCTTCCCTCCCCTAACTTGTAACTTCAGAGTTGTGGGTGGATACCATAAAGATGACTCCTCCAGTTTATGCATGAGCAAATCAAACTTGTCATTTTCGACACCAGCAGACGCCACTGATTTTGCATGGGTGACACAAGTTGTTAGATGGCAAGCAGTGGCAGAGGTGGTGTGATCCACATTTAATTGGTGTGATCACATGTGTGTGGGGGACTGAATCAACACAGGAGACATGACAAGTAAATAGACTATAGTTTCCATCGCAGTGTTATTTTCAAATCAGTGAGAGATTAACCGGTAGTATCTCGTATGAACTCTGATGGGTGAAGCAGAAGAGCAGCGATACATTGTTTTCTCGTGTTTTGGCTTCAAGAGCATTGTTTGTGCCCTCACTGGCCACAGAAGTGGCTTCCCACCCAATCTCTTTTCCACTATAAACTGAACTAGATTGCCTTAAATCGCTGGAAAACAAAAAGCTTAATGCTCAGAAGGACAGAGAGGCGTGGGGGAGTGAGGTGGGGGGTGTTCTCCATGTTGTCAGCCAACGAAACAATCAAGAATACTGTATTTACTGTACCACAGGCTGCCAGGAAACAGCTCAGTGGTGACCCTTTAACATGCCTGAGGTGGTGGTAATTTAAACTGTTGTTAATGAGGGTTGTGTTTCAATTTAAGATTATGAATCCAAAGTTTGATTATAGGATTTTACATTCAAAGCGGTCATAGCCTCATCTGGTGGCCACTGTTGAACTGTGTCTCATTTAGTTTCAGTTATGTATTTGTTGTCTGTATTTACAGCTGTACAAGGGCATCAAGGTTGTGTGGACAGCTTCATGTTTGTGGCATGAATTCTTCTCCTATTACTGTGATTTAACATGCCAGTGAAATATCTGGAGTTTCATATTACAGTGTATCAAGATATGGTTCTGAGTTCTGCTGGCAGGCTAAGCAGATTGCATTCTATATTAAACAGTGATTATGTACAGTTGTTCTGAAGTTACCACCCAGGGTAGAAAATTTGGCTTCCTCTAATATAGTGAATCGTGTTGCACTGAAACTGTACATGTAATCTAGACTAAAGATAATAAAGTTAATGTGTCGTACCACTGTTATCAACATTGTCTCCTCTCATAAACGTTAGTAGCTCTGTTTTTATGGTCTTCATGAAACATTTTGTCTGCGTAACTTGATATATTTACTATCAGAACTGGAAAGCGGGGCAGGGCATGACACGAGACGGATTACTCAAAAACATGAACACACGTTTGGGCATCAAGAAAAAGAAAAAGAGGCAGCTTTATTTGACAGAAGAAGCAGGATTCTTTTAGAAGTTTTACCTTAAGTTTTTTCTGCTCAGGGAAAACAGGTATTGATACTTCATGGCTAGGACCTACTTGCTTGACAAACATGTAAACATAATGGCAATTGAATTTCCCATTATTATGACACACAACAACTGAATCTTTGGTCACATTTTTCATTAAGGTACACATATGCACCATTAGTTGCTTGTCTGTAATTATATTAATTATCCCTCACTTACTCTGTTGGAAAGAGATCTGAGTCACAATTAAAAAAAAAACTTAAAAAAACACTTATGGCCCTTAATGTGTAAGTTACTTATTGGTGTCACCATCTTATATGCTTATAATGTTGAAGGTGTGCCTTTACTCCCTGATATGCATACATTTTGTGAGGGAAAGAATACTGGGTAACACTTTATATTACTGAACACATTAACCATTAACTAGTTTCTTATTAGTATGCATAGTAGTAGCATATTGGCTCTTCATTAATCATAATAGAACACTTATTGATACCTTATTGTAGGGGTAAGGGTTAAGTTGTTGACATTGTAATCCAAACTCTTAGTTAATGGCCTCATAGTTATAAAATCATGCAGAATAATGTATTGATAAGTGCTTTACAATAAGTAATATGGAGCCAGTATGCTTGTAATATGTATGATAACAAGCAACTAGTTAATTGTGAATATGTGTACTTTAATATAAAGTGTTCCCAAATCTTTTTTGTGGTTATGGTAGTTTTAGCCAAAACAGTGAACATTTGCCTCAGTGGGTGACAGAACAAGGTACTTGTTGCAACAACTACCAAGAGTGATAAAGAGAAAGCTGGCAAATATTGTGCAAGAAATGCCAACATGCAAATGAGGTTAAAAAAAAAATCACAGAAAATAAATAAATAAAAAATTCAGGAATGCAGGAAGTACCAATAATTGGACAGGATGGGTCTGGCTGTGGCGTGGTCACATGCCAGAATGAGTGAACATCCAAGCTGCAGAGCTTTCTGTATAATCCAAGTTGTTTAAACCTACGTTACAATAACCCAGTTGGAAGATTATGAACAAAGTGGTTCAGCAACAGTGGAGCAAAGGGGAAGACCGGAGCAGATTCAGAGGTAGAAAACTTCTCAAAGTGCACATGATGCCCTTCAGACTAGCACTTGATTTTATTCACAATTTGAAAGTTTTGTGATTTTAAATTTTTTTAATCAGTATATATGCTAGTTAATGGAAGATTTTGTCTGAGGTACCTCGTCTAGGTGACCTCAGTGGAAAGTGAACCACCACCCATGGCAGATTGTATCATGCTATGCTGTTTTTTTTTCCTTACTTAATTTTTGCAATGTTTTTAGAATCATTGCATTGGATGACAAAAGATGAATCATAAATTATCTTGTTTTCAGTTTCAGTTCTATGAATTATTAGGACGTGATATTTCATCTCAAGGAAGCATGAAAGATAAAGTCAAGTATAGATAGATATAAAATGGACTGTCTGTACATGCTTGTTTCTAATAATGTAATAACTTAATACACTGTTATGTAATTCCTACTACTCTAAGAAGTCATGTGGCTGTAGTGCGAAGAGGTAGATCTGGTTTTTCCCCACCCAGCTCATGCAAAGCGCGTGTGTCTTTGTCTCCTCAACGTACATCATGTACAGTGCCCGGTCTGTCAGAGACACTGGTCGTGAATCAGCTCCGCGCGTCTGTCCATCGCCTTCCTTATTTAAAAGACAAACCTCGAGGCGGGGCTGAGACCCGTGTCTGGCAGACTCTCCAGGCAGACCCCTGTCGCAGGCAGTCCAGCCTCTTCGTGACGCGCTCTCTCATTGGTCCGGCGAGCCGACCAATCAGGAGCCGGCGAGGCTTGCGGAAAACACCGCCGCGGACACGTGCCGTATGTACACAGGATGGCGAGGCGGAGCAGAGCTGCAGCGCGAGCTCTGCTGCACACCGGATAACGACATATCGCGCGGTGTGCATTTATAACACGACGATCAGACCGGCGATGGCCTTGAAACGGTACTGCTCTTTAACGTGACTGAATAATATGAACATTTCGTGATGCAGTGTGTTGTGACGGAGCGGTGCGCGGCGGTTTGTGTCAGACGAGCGGAGAAGTTCACACATGTTCACGCGCGGAGCCACGCCACACCTTCCTGCAGCCTCCATCCACATATTGCAATAGGGAAGTATCTTGGATTCGTTTCGGATGGTTATATACAAGCAGTGTGTTCCTCGTGTCTTGTTCATAATATTGTGTAAGTGTAGCCTGTATGAACTAGTGACTGTACATACTGTAGCTGTTCTGGATTTTATATGACAGACTAGCACACTGTGCTTTGTAGTGCAGATTCTGTTGATGTAATGGCAGTCAGAGCTTCTGTACTATAAATGAAAAGCATTTATTTTGTGAACAGTTGGTGTTTGAACTTCTATACAGACTGTAGATGTTTGTGGCCTGTGCTCCCATGCTTTATATACTATTACAGTATAAACTCATAAGACGTCACATTAAGTTACATTGACTGAAACTAGGGCTGCAAAAATGATCATTTTCTCTTGATAAATCAATTGATTGTTTAGTGATGAAAAAACAAACAAACATTAGGTCAAGGTGATGTCTGCAGTGCTTCTTTTGGTTGAACAGCAGTTCAGATTCCACACATTTGAGTAAATGCAACCAGCTGTGTGCTTTTCTTTTCCCTAAAAGCAGCTTTGAACGGTTGTTCATACTAACAAGTTAAATTTTGGGCCTCAAAATCAGCGTAGTTTCTTCTCTTGCATGTAGTTTCCCTTAGAAAGGCTGATTGGTCTAAAAACAGCTTTGTGTTTATAACTGCTGGCTTTAACATCTTCAGATGTTAATCATTTCCAGGAACTACATCAGGCGGCATATTCCTACTTTTTAGATCATAATGGAAGTAGCCCTCATGGTTGTCAGACAGCAGGCAGTTCCTTAATTTTTAATGTATACCATGGTGCTAGTTGTAACCAGCTGTTGGCCTGGAGAGAGCGCTTACTAAGCACTTGAATTTATCAGCCACGTATAGCCCAATGGCAAGGTGTTTCATCCAAACAGGGGAATTTGCACGCACTGAGGGGACATTAACGTTACTCCTCTGTCCAGCAGCGTTGTCCTGCCCTCAGCCCTAAACAAGGAAGTGATATCGCAGTTCCTATATAGGCAATAAATATATAATGAGCAGAGCAGTTATTTTGATTATTGATTGCCAAAACGTTTCTTCATCAATAGTCAGAAAGTAGTGAATTGTGCCCATTAGAAGTTCAAGGTTATATTTCATGTTTTTTTTTTTTTTTTTTTGTCTTAACAGTCTAAAACCCAAAGATATTAAATTTACACTGATGTAAAATCCTGAAAAGCAGCAGATCATCACAGCTTAGAAAGTAGAATTAGGGAGTGTTTGCTTGGAAAAAAAAAGGCTTACGCTGCTTATTATTAAGTTATGCATGTACATGGGTTCACAACAATCTCAAACTTCAAACTGTGTTTAACACTGATGCTACAGTTAGTAGACTGTTAGTTTAATATTGTACAAAACAAATTGGTGACACACTGCTCGATTAAGAATTTCTCCATTTCCAGCCACACTAGATCTGTGTTTTGACTGGCCAGCTAGGCAAAGTAGCAGGAAAAAGTTGAATTTAAGTGAATTCTGATCTACCGGGATATTACAGCGAAACAGCAACCATGAATTCATTTGGCGTATTGGCTTTAGTTGAAGTGAATGGAAGATTTTGGGAATATTTGCAGGACAGAGGTTTAATTAGATGTTCTCCGACATGACTTAAGTGACACCCCAACCAAGCAGTAGGTGTTCAGAGACCTGGGAATCGTTGAGTCACTTGGCCTTTTCTTAATTTGTGCAACATTGGCCACCTCAGAGTGATGCACATGAGTTACAAAAGGTGGCATGAAATTTCAGAAATTGCTGCATTATGAGTCATGTAACATATTCAGAGTGTAGCATGCATGTTGGTTAGAGGGCAAGGCAGCATCTTGTAGAGAGCAAGCTGTTGTCCATATATGTTTTGCCACACCAAGAAGGACACCTATCTTGCATAATCAGACATGGGTCTTACTGAGTGCATTTCCTGTGAATAATTTGAGTGAGTAGGTGGCATAGTGGCTCACTGTTACCTCACAGTCATGGCCTCAAACCTGACCTGGCCAGTTCAGGCATGGCAGTGCGGTGTTTACGTGTTCACCCCGTGTCTATGTGGGTTTGCTCCTTGTGCTCTGGTTTCCTCCCACAGTCCAAAGACACACATGTTGGGTGAACCGGAAACTTTGTATAGGTGGGAATATGAGCATTAATATTGCATCTGTTGATGTTTTGGCCTTGTTTGTTGTCACCCAGTGCATGCTGGGATTGGCTGCAGCAGCTGTACAGGAAACTGATTGAATCTGGGCATGCTCCGTCTCAAGCAAATAGCCCACCATAGTTTGCTCAGCAAAGGGGGGTGGCGCATCCAGTTATTCTAGTAGCCTGAGCACAGTTTCCCCGCCACCACCTCCACCCACAGCCATGTGTCTTTGCCATCAACGTGGAAGTATGCATCGATGCCAGCCTGCCTCGACGCCCACTCACACCATGCTTGCATATTTCCATAGAATAATTGCTCCTTCCCTCCGCCCAGTTCGGCCGTGTCGCACACAGCTTGTCATGTGCAAGCATGCATCATCCATCTGACCAAACATAATGCTAATTAGCATTTCACCATCATCAGGGAGGTGGCTTAGTTGCATTGAGTGTCATGAATCTGTTGAACTCACATACCTACAGTTTCCGTCCTGAATTGTTGCGTTTGCTGAAGTTATTTCTTTGTAATAAGAACCATTTGTCATTAGCTGTCCACGCCCTGTTGTCCTCCTGTCACATCTAATGAGCAGTCTCCAGCTTGTGGTGGCCACTCTGAACCTGTCCAGTCAGCCACATTGAGTTGATGCGTCAGGGCAGGAGGCTAAACCTGTCCTGAACAAATTCTGCACCAGAAGCATCACAGCACACCTGAACAACGTAGGTAAAGGGGGTTGTGGGGCAGCTAGGTGCATAAAATTGGAAGGATTGACGACCGGCGGCTGGCCTCTCTCTTCATCTGGTTGCGTCTGCAGGGCTTAAAGGATTATGTGGTGTCTCCCTTGCCTTAGGAATAAATAGTACTAGACTTTTACTTGCGTAGGTGGTGGCCATATATATACTTTGTGATACGATTCACAAACAAACCTTAATTTATAACAACACTGATGGAGAGCTTTGTCCTGTCCTCCTGGTGTTCTCTTTGTTGTGACCGTCCTCTGGGTAAAACGGGACTTAGCGATGACGACCAACAAAAGTCCCATGTAATTAGCACATGTTCACCGGTTCTATATTCAGATGCATGCATACGCACTTGCAGATTATTGTCAGTCTGTGCACAAGATGAGGTGATTGTTATCTCGAGATAATCTTGGTAAAAGGCTAACAGCTGGGCGCTCACCAACCACACATACTTCTGACAAACATTGTGCACCATGAGGCAGTGAAAACATCTCATGGCCATGCTTGAATCTTCCTTCGAGGCCGACATGATAAACTGATGATAAGCGTTCCATTTTTTAGCTTTTCGTATCTGTAGTCCTTGGGACATGCTGGCAAGACCATGACAAGCATTTTTGTAATCCTGCAGCAAAACTTATTCCCTCTCTTTCTCTGTCCACCTCTCTCTTTTTCTGTCATCTCAGGTGGCCTTTAGCACCTAGAGCAACACATCTCCAAGTGGCAAGAAGACCAGATACAGAGTGAAGAGATTGTTTTTGTTTTTTTGCTCTCACCGAGAGCTGTTTTTCTCACTCTCCCTCACAATCTCTCATCCCATCTGTTGGAGCACTTATGCCAAGGCAGTTTCATAAGCAGCAAATCATCTCTTGTCTGCGTTACTTTGAGTGACACTTTTTCTCAAGATCATTGCTGTCTTTTTGGAAAAGCGGCAGTTTGGCCATTTGTGATATTTTTACAGCCAAAGTCTGCACTCATTGAAACCCCTCATAGAAGGGCTCTGAGCCCACATTTCTTTAATTCAACATTTTTTGCAGGAGAAGCAATGGATTTCTCTCCTTAGTTATTTTAACAAACAGCCAGCAACCATGATTCACCTGTATGTACATAGTAGTCCCACTTAAATTAAAGTTATTCCTGTCTTCACCTTGGCTGACACCTTAATCAGGCTGTACCAGCTTCATCCTACTCTAGTATGAGTTATGACAACCCTAAATCAATGCCCAGCAGCAGCACTCAGGGAAGAGTGGCAAGGGCCGACGAGAAAGACAATGACCAGGAAGCGGAGTCAGAAGGGTTAAAGACCAGCAGCGGTCAGCCCGGTGCCAATGTCGCCGATCAGGATCAGGGGAGCGGATCTGGAGGCGGCTCATCACCCAGTGGAGGTTCGGGATCCGGAAGTTCGTCCGGACACCAAAGGGGGCCCAACTCCGACGATATGGACGGACTCTCAAGCGGGAACGACTCCGGCGAGAGGGAAAGCGAGGGCGGGATGGAGAGGGAGAGCGGGTCTCGTGGGCGCCAGTCCACACGCAGCTCCCACAGCTCGTCGAACGGCAAGGACTCGGGCATGATGCTGGAAACCACGGAGAGCAACAAGAGGTAAGAGAAGATGGATTTTGTACATAATTCTAAATTGTTCTGCTCTGGTTTGACACCACTTCACGTGTGTATAAATCTTGACTGCCCTCCTCTCCCAGCTCCAACTCCCAGAGCCTTTCCCCTCCCAGCGGCTCCCTGGCCTACAGCCTGCTGTCGACCAGCTCGGAGCACGACCCTCCCTCCACCTCTGGCTGCAGCAGCGACCAGTCGGCGAGGGTCCAGACCCAGAAAGAGCTCATGAAGGCCATCAAGGAGCTGAAGCTCCGCCTGCCCAGTGAGCGCAAGGCCAAGGGCCACTCCAGCACTCTAAACGCTCTCAAATATGCACTTCAGTGTGTGAAACAAGTCCGAGGTGAGGGAGTGTTTTTGTTTCTATCTTCTTCTGAGATAACCGTATACCTTTTCTGGTTAGTGGTGAATTTTAAGCTTCAGGCTTCAGTGCTTGTTGTTTGCTGCAGACATTATGTTCACTGCAATATGTAATTGCATCTGATTTTCAATGTTTCTAGCTAACAAGGAGTACTACCATCAGTGGAGTGTAGAGGAGTGTCACGGCTGCAGTCTGGACCTGTCTGCCTTCACGCTCGAGGAGCTTGACAACATCACCTCAGAGTACACCCTCAAAAACACTGTAGGTTTACACAGTTATTTACTTATTCTTACCTCCTAAGTATCTCATTACTGTGTTTAGTGAGCCATGGTTATTGTCCTTTTATTTTTATTTTTTACTTTTTTTTTTACCTTGGGTATGAGATATAACTGAATGCAAAGCAACATTGGATCAGCCACATGGCCTTGAATGCCACAAAGATTTACAAGGAACTTACAACATTTTAGGGAATATGTGTGATGCAAACAATAATGCATTGAAAGACACAGCGCTAACTTTTAAAAACTTTTTTTTTTTTTTTTATACAGGGAACTTGTTGCTTGGCTTGTGTTCAGAAACAGCTTGCTTCACACTTTCTTAATTCAGTAAAAAAAAAAGGTTGATACGACTGAGTTGCCAAATACAACTGCACAAAGAAAGATCTCAGTGACGGCTTGTTGGAGACGCCTCACTAAACTCCCGCACCTTCCTCGTCTGTGTTTACTTCTCTTCAGGATACTTTCACCATGGCCGTGTCATTCTTGTCAGGGAAGGTCGTGTACGTATCGCCCCAGGGCTCGTCCCTGCTGCGCTGTAAGCCCGATTGTCTTCAGGGGACTGTGTTTTCCGAGCTTTTGGCCCCGCAGGATGTCAGCACTTTCTACAGCGGCACGGCACCCTGCCGCCTGCCACCATGGGCCTCCTGCATCGGGTCTGGTGAGCTGAAACATGGTGCAACTGGGAAAAGGTTTTGATATAAGGGGTGTGAGGTGGTATTGAAGAAAGTGAGATCTCATGAGCATGCTAACGATAGCCAGGATGACGACAAATTTAAATTAATTTTCTGACAATACATTGATTTTTTTCTAGAACTATGCTCCACGAATCCAGTCAGGAGGATTTGTAGTTTTTGTGAAATGTCTTTGTACTATTTCCTGCACTCGCTGACTCTTTTTCCGTCTCTCTTCCCTCCCAGCGTCTCCTCCAGTTGACTGCACCCAGGAGAAGTCCATGTTCTGTCGAATCAGTGCTGACCGGACGCAGGGCGGCGAGTTGCGCTACTACCCCTTTCGCCTCACTCCCTACCAGCTCACCATCAGAGACTCGGATGTCGCCGAGCCACAGCCCTGCTGCCTGCTCATCGCAGAGAGGGTCCACTCTGGATATGAGGGTATTTATCATTTTACCGCATTTCTATCTATGTGAGCAATTAAATGTATGCGTATGCAATGTACCTATGCAGCATTTTCCTACAAACAAAAGTGATCCCTCTCAATCATCACTTATAGCCCACTAGCAGTGTGTGGCAGCGTATTTATCTGCAGAGATCACGCCCTTTGCTGGTATTTTCTTACTCTCTTCTCAGTGGTCTGGACTTTTTTTTGCTGCAACCTTTGGGTGGTAGTTGTGTGTGTAGCTTCTAGCCAATAACAGCACAGTCGTCTGCAGTTCAGGAAGTTTCCTGCCTGGACACACAAACAATTAGCTAATGTCGCTAAGACATTACTTGATAAAATATCCTCAGATCATTTTCTCGCAGGTAGTCAGGTACACCGCCCTGGAGTCGCTGCCTGACTGTATGTTGGCATGTGATGCTACAGATGGCCAGCCTACACTGGGCTGTGTGTTTTCTGGCAACTGCGGTCAGGGCCGGGGGCGTGTGCTTCTGGTGGCGTTTACCCGGAGAGAAGGGTCCAAGTTTGAACGTTGTGTTTACTAACAGTGACCGACAGTTCCTGCACAGTATACCACTAGGGAAGGATGTGTTATTTTACTTTTTTCAATTTTGGTTTAGTTTCTTTGACATTATGAGAAAGACAATGATCGCACACAGCTCAAAAAATGTCAAGGATAATTAGCGTTATAGGCGACTTGTTGTCTTCAACTGAGCAGTCGTCTGTTATTTGTGATACAGAGAAAAAAATGATGAAGCCAGTGCTAATGCAAAGTAGCGTTCCTCCTCATGTTTTTGTTGTGGCTGTGCAGCACTGATAACGCTATGTCAGAGTAACCCAGGCATCTGCAATAGGTTTCTGATAATTGCATGTCATCCTAGCTGGATTGTTCTCCCCAGGTGTTATCTTTTTCATCAGCTTTTGACTAAAAATCTAATTTGATGTGTTTTGAATGTCGGATAAGACTCTTCTTGCTTATGAATGCAATGAATGTGCTTTAATAGAGCAGATCTGCACACGATTTTGAACTTTACTCATCATTACTCATCGTATAATTTACAAGTGGAACATACATTTGAAGCTGTAAAGTACTTGAAATGATCTGAGTGTGAAGATATGAAAGAGACTGGAGACATGCTTGGAGCACCATATTCCTCTGAATATGGATTATATCATGTACACCAAATCACTGTATATCCTTCAGGATTGCAAATAAGCCTTTATCATACTGTCTGTTTGATCCTGTCAGCCTGTCCTTGTTACATGCTTTTCATCTGTTTCATCTGTGTCCTCTCAGCTCCTCGTATCCCTCCAGACAAGAGGATCTTCACCACCAGTCACACTCCCAGCTGCCTCTTCCAGGAAGTTGACGAGAGGTCAGTTATCCGACCTCTGATACTATGTGTTGTTGTGTTCATCCATTTTTTTTGCAGTTATTACATATATTATCTTACTTCGACATCATTTTGTGGTAAACATACTGCTACTATCTAACATTGTGGAAATATATTGTGTTTGCAGGGCAGTGCCATTGTTGGGCTACCTGCCTCAGGACTTGGTGGGAACCCCCACCCTGCTCTACATCCACCCTGAAGACAGGCCCTTGATGGTGGCTATACATGAGAAGAGTGAGTCTGTTTAGCAGTGAACTCATTCTTAACTTAATACATTCATCATATACTGGTAAATTGCCCTTTTCTGTTTTGATTTCTACGTTTAAGTAGTTTCTCTTTTTTCTTCGCACTTTATTTACAATTTGTTGTGCTATTGAGTCAGAACTCCTACTGAAATTATGGTATTTTAATATGAAAATAATCTTTCATATCTTCCATATGTCTTTATCCCGTCTCAACTTTCTCATGCATGTCTGCTCTGTTGTCTCTCTTCAGTCTTTCAGTTTGCAGGGCAGCCGTTCGAGTATTCACCCTTGAGGATGTGCGCCCGCAGCGGGGAATATCTGACCATCGACACTAGCTGGTCTTCCTTTGTCAACCCCTGGAGCCGGAAGGTGGCGTTCATCGTAGGGCGCCACAAAGTCAGAACGTAAGATTCTTAATAAGCTCACTGAAAAACAAATGCTGCTAGAGTACTAATTATAAAATATTTTCAATTACACTAAAGGAGGGTCCTTTAATGTAAAGCCTGAGGCATGTTTGTGGCATGTTCGCTAACATTGTTCCCTGTCTCCAGGAGCCCTCTGAATGAAGACGTCTTCACGATGCCACAGGGCTACGAGAGTCGGGTCACCACGCCCGACGTCGTCCAGCTGAGCGAGCAGATCCACCGGGTCCTGGTGCAGCCGGTGCACAGCGGCAGCTCTCAGGGCTACAGCTCGTTAGGGTCCAGCGGCTCGCGGGGGTCCCGCCGTTCACACCAACAGCACCACAGTGCCTCCGCCACCTCGTCCAGTGACAGCAATGGCCCCGCCATGAACAAGGCTGCCACCGCGGTCACTTTGCACAAGCCGGTGAGTTTTGCAGAGCGACGTGTGGTTTTTAGGTCTCATGCAGGAGTTAAACATAGCAGAGGAAAACAAGCAGCTGTTACTTACATACAGTTTATTAAAATAATTTACGTGAGGTGTGGATGAGTCTTTATATTTTGGACAATATAGTTGGTCATCTTCGAATGGTTATGTAGCAATATGTGACCTTTGAGAGGCCACAGAGACCTATGTTGCACAGATGACTGTCTTTGACAGTCAACAGTCTTCAAATAGCAAACATTTTGCTGCCTCAAAGTGAGGAAAATGGCAAATTAGCATGAGATTCACAGCAATGTCTGTTTAACAAGTCTGTTGCTGTTTTTCCAGATGACGTTCCAGCAGATCTGCAAAGACGTTCACATGGTCAAGACCAATGGACAGCAGGTGTTTATTGAGTCCCGTAACCGGCCACCGCCCAGAAAAAACACCAGCACAGGTAAAAGTAAAGGACAGTTGCATCCTGTATTGTTGATATATATATGGTGTATAAGTCAAACAACAATTGATGACTTTTGATGTCAAAAAGACCTCACCCGTCATCTAAAGTCTCCATTTCCTGTTCCTGTCTACCCTTCATTCAGGCCCAACAAGCATCAAAGCCGTCACCAGTGACCCAGTCAGAGGTTTGATAGCTGACCTGACCAAACCACCCAAAGCATTGATCCCTGCACCACTTGTACAGAAGGAGGCCCCTACTGGATACTCCTACCAGCAGATCAACTGTCTGGACAGCATCATAAGGTGTGTGTGTGTGTGTGTGTGTGTGTGTGTGTGTGTGTGTGTGTGTGTGTGTGTGTGTGTGTATGCACAAACCTAAAGTATTTTGGTCTCATTATTGTTTGGTTATTACTTCACGAATCACTCATCCAACGATGCTCCGACTCCACTCAGGTACTTGGACAGCTGTAACATTCCTAACACAGTGAAAAGGAAGTGCGGCTCCTCCTCCTGCACCTCCACATCTGATGACGACAAACAGCAGGAGGCCAGTGGCAACAACAAAGGTACTTTTCGATCATTACCTAGAATTGGTTTGGATCTTTATGTAGATAATAATGCAGGGGTACTTAATCAAGCCCTACATGATCCGACTGTTTTTATTTTTGTGCATTTACCAATAAACATCCAGCTAGAAAAATCTTATTCTAGTTTTTGAAAATAGATTTTTCTATGCAGCATCCTTGATTTGTCTCATGAGAGCCTACAGATCACCAATAAGCATGCTTCATTGATGCTCACGTGTCCAGACGGTACCCATCATTATTGAAACTGAACGTGTTGAACTTGTTCCTGCAGGTGGTTCAGTTAGCCTCGTAGGTGAACCACCTTCTCTGCCCCCCCTGACCATGGCCACAAAGGCAGAGAGTGTCGCCTCAGTCACGTCCCAGTGTAGCTTCAGCAGCACCATCGTGCATGTGGGAGACAAGAAGCCTCCTGAGTCAGGTGGGAATCATCACTCAAGCTCTCTGCACTCTATAGCATGTGCTGCTCAGCATGTTGTTTCTTTGAAATGACAAAGTAGGAGGTCTGCTGCCTTCACTATAATTAAGGCTGGAGCTTGAGTTCAGCCTCCAAATCTTTTTCTTTTGGAGCCCTACTTTTTATGTTGACCAGTAACACACTCTTTTCTTATTTTAACTTACTTGCTTATTTTAAGGAACTGACCACAATGTGTTTTTACTACTTCAAAAGTCTTAAGAATTATCTTGCAGAAACCTGTAGCCGCTTGATAAAACTGCAGATTGCAGGTAATCTGATCTACGCCTTTTTTCATCTTATCCTGGAAATTTTCCCTTTTAAGTTTCTCAGTGTCACCTCCTTTTTTTTCTTGCTTTAATATAAATATGTGTTCAACAGATTCCTCTTTTTTGGCTGTTTAAAATCAAAACATTGTAACTGTTGCTGAATAATGTTAAATTTGAAAATGTAGTATACAGTGTCTTAGAGTAAGCAAAACTAACACAGTACTGTCTTTCTACTACTGCCTGTATCAGTCCTCAGTTTGCTAACATTAGCCACCATTAGCTATCGATCATAGCGGAGCACGTAAGGCTGCAGCAACAAAATCCAACAGTGCATTTTGCTGTTTATGGATTTAGCTTTTCACCTCTCAGAAGAGCATTGTTTCATTTCCTCTTTCTAAAGTTTCATTGTCTCACATTAAAGCTTCAAACACCACTCCATTTTTTTTTTTTTATCTCTATCACAGACATCGTCATGGAAGAGGCTCCTACAACTCCCACCCTTGCTCCTCCAACGAGTACCCTGATTCGTCCCGCCAGCAGCCCAACACCACCCACTAACACAGCCATCACCCCCCCTCCTCCGCCTCCTCCTCCTCCACCCCCTCCCCCTCAAACCACTCAGCCAGAGAGGGACAGCCGGAGAAGTGGAAGTGTAGGAGGTGGTGGAGGAGGCCGGATGGGCTTGACAAAGGAGGTGCTATCCGCCCACACCCAGCAGGAGGAGCAGGCGTTCCTTGACCGCTTCAAGGACCTTAGCAAACTGCGCGTTTTCGATCAGACGGCGTCTTCGACTCTGCGCTGCCATACCCCGGCTGCCAACCCTCTGTCACGAGGTAGGGGCACGCTGCTCCCACCAGTCTAACACACACAGTAATGTATATATATTGCATATTAATTGTTAACAATTGATTGTTAAAGTTGTAATATTATTGCTAAATTTAGTGTCTCCTTCTCTTGCTAGGAGTGCGTTGTTCTCGAGACTACCCAGCCGCAGGAAGCAGCACCGGCCACAGACGTGGTCGTGGCGGTAAGAGGCTCAAGCACCAGGAGTCATCTGACCAGCACAGCTCACTGGGCCTGAGCGGGAGTCGCCGTGACCCCAGAACAAGCACAGTTCCCATGCCCCTCAACATGCCTCTCGGACCCCCAACAAACTCCTCCTCTTGGCCGTCCGTAGGCTCGCAGGCCAGCATTCCCGCCGCCCCTTTCGCTCCCGGTATGCTTCCGATCTACCCTGTTTACCCGCCGCTCGCACAGCCCTTCCCCCAGCCGGTTCCAGATCCATCACGTTTCCCGGCTACCCAGATGGTGCCTCCCATGATGGCCCTCGTTCTGCCCAACTACATGTTCCCTCAGATGGGAGCACCCATCCCTCAGCCAGGCGCCACCCCCGGACACTTCTACAATCCTAACTTCACATACCCCGGCGCCACCCCAGCTGCTATTCCCACTGTCATTTCCAACCCGGTACCCATTCCAGCCACCTGCGCCCCGTCTCGTAGCAGCACCCCCCAGTCTTACAGTCAGACCCCTGCTGACCGTGAGGGTGCAGAGTCCCCCCTCTTCCAGTCCCGATGCTCCTCTCCTCTCAACCTGTTGCAGCTGGAGGAATCACCAAGCAACCGGTTAGAGGTCGCCACAGCCTTGGCAGCATCACAGCAAGCCACGCCTTCTGTGCAGGGCGGCGCCGCCGGGGGACAGACCTCAGCCAATCAAGGGAGCTCCGATGATACCTCCAAGGAGAATGAGAACGTAAGTGCAAGGACACTCAGGATAAGATGTTAAGCGCTCACACCTATTTTTTCCTTTAAAATGTGTCTTTATTTCATGGAATCCTTGCTCTCTTTTCCCCCGTTAGGGTGAGTCCAACCAAGATGCCATGTCCACTTCCAGTGACCTGCTGGATATGTTGCTGCAGGAAGACTCCCGCTCAGGCACCGGCTCAGCTGCCTCTGGCTCAGGGTCCTCAGGGACGAGGTCCTCTGGTTCAGGCTCTGGCTCCAACGGCTGCAGCTCCTCTGGCACCAGCGGCACCAGTTAGTAGACTTTTTCGAATTTAAGCAGTAAGAGTAAGAGTTATGGGTCAGCCTGACTCTGATTTTGCTTCAAAGTCACGCTGCCAATTTTACACAGAGTCCTTCCTGGATAATAAAATAGAAATCTTGTACTTCAACATAACAAACATTTCCTTGAAGGAAAATTAAACAAATCACATTCTATAACCAGGGAGTGAAAGATCATTTCCAAAAAATGAAAAATAATAGAACTTTTAACACCACTACCTCTGCTAAACAACCCAAAAACCTGGAAAGCAACTTTAATTAGCTTTTTCAGACAGAATCCCACTTTAATACCTGAAAAGTCTACTCACTGTTAATTCTCAACTTTCATTTTCTTGTCCATCCAGGCAGCAGCCAGGGCAGCCACACCAGCAAGTACTTTGGTAGCATTGACTCGTCAGAGAATGATCATTCCCGCAAACAGCCAGCAGGGGGCAGCAGTAGCGCCGGAGGGGACGGTGGCGAGGAGCAGTTCATCAAGTGTGTCCTGCAGGACCCCATCTGGCTGCTGATGGCCAACACTGACGACAAGGTCATGATGACCTATCAGCTGCCTGTCAGGTACTTCCATTCTCACACCTTCCATCCCAGTTGACATATGACCGCTCTTTGGTCAAACTAGCTGCTCTCGAGACAGCAGGTTTTCAGTGACCCTCTCCCCCTGTGCCTGAATAACAGGGACATGGAGACGGTGCTGCGAGAGGACCGCGAGGCCCTGAGGAGCATGCAGAAACACCAGCCACGCTTCACCGAGGAGCAGAAGAAGGAGCTGAGCCAGGTGCACCCCTGGATCCGCACAGGACGCCTGCCCCGAGCCATCAACATCTCTGTAAGTACACTGCGACTCAACCCTGAGCTATGAAAGCATTCACAGTGTGCATTATTGTTCAGATACATCAAGTAAGCATGAATGCAACACACACAAATGCAATGAAATCACCTGTTTCTCTTTGGTTTGTCTCAGGGCTGCGCAGGCTGCAAGTCTCCCCCCTCCGTGCCTCCCTCCGCTCCGTTCGACGTGGAGATCCACGAGATGGAGCTGTGCAACGTGCTGAAAGCACAGGAGGAGGACGGCGGCAAGGGGAAGGAAACTCTGTCAGCGACAGCCATGGACGAGGCTCACCCAGAAGATGAGGATGAAGAAGACGAGGTAGAGGAGAAAGACACCAAAACACAAGGCGGACGACAAGACATGCCAGCAGAGGAGCAGGGGGCGGCCTCAGAAGAAGCTGTGACTGAAAAGTCTCACATGACTCGCTAAGATGGTGGCCGAAGATGAAGCACTATTGTGACCTTTTTAATGCTGATATGCAGAAAATGTGCACCTTCCAGGACTTTCTGTGCCCAAAACATCATTACACAAGGTGTAAAAGTTGTTAAAATTGGGATTCGCTGGGACATGCGGTGCATATTGATCGAGGCAACTTCCATTTATTGTTTGACAGGTCAGGCAGGACACTTGGCCCAGTTAATTCTTCGCCAAGTCTGACTTTGATGACAGCACAAGAGGCATGTTGTATGACTGCATATTAAATGCCTTGGAAACTACAGGACATGCACATTCAGTTTCAGAGAGCGAATTATCTTTCCCTCCCCCCTCACCCGTTCTCGTAGTTCTCGGCATATTTATTTAACTTGTAAGATAATCAGAGAGGACTGAGGTGAATGTGTTACAAAAAGGCGCCTTTATAAAAAGATGGATGTTCTTCACCGCAGTGTCCTCCTTGATGTTTTCATCTCTCCTGTTCAGGGTTCAGCTCACGAGGAAAGAGGGGAGTTAAATCTGTGACTTTTCTTCTCGTTGAATGTTTCCTAGGTTGTTTGGGGTCCTGCTCCCGCCTAGATCCTGTTTCTCTCGAAGACAAGGCTTTTGTTGATGAAAAACATTTGTCCAGACTAAAGAAAAAGCCACTTTCCCCCACTGGAGAACATGTGCAGTGAGAACCAGGGTTTATTTTGTAAACATTGTGTATATTTTTATACTTTCAATCCCATGCAAATGGAGACAGGACAAATGCCTGAAAGAGTGTTTGTACTGTAAAAAGTGTATGTGAAAATCAAGGATTCAAATCTTATCCGGCAGAAAAACAATCACTTTAGGATCTGAAGCAGAGCTTGTGTGTCTCATGACGCAGTTGCTTTACTCAAGCGACATAAAGTCAGTGGCGGGGCAGCGTGGCCATCGCCAACAGGTCGAGTTGGACTTCTAAGGTTCCTCTTTAGCCGGGCATTAGTTTTCACAAACATCACAGACACTGTTTCCTAACTGCCAGCACGCTAAAGGAGCTGCGACGTCTTCAGCGGAGGGAGAGCTTTGGTTGCCGGTGCTCGCTCGCGGCGTTAAGTGGATTTGAAAGAGGTGGACTTAACTCATAAAAAGTCTCGGGAGTTTGGAGAGTGTTTACTATCTTTTTTCCTCTCTGTCCCTTTCTCTGTGGCACTGTTCTGGTCATGTGATATCCTATGCTTTATGGCGTCAGTGGTGTCTGCAACAGTTTCTTAATATTTTTGTGAAATTCTTTGTACAAAAAAAACACAATAAAAAGACTTGAAAACTTTACACGTGAGGTCTGATTTTTTTTTTTTTTTAAAGCTGTTTGCTCTCCTGCAGTCAGTTTTATGATTACATCTCTTTGCAGGCTATTTTTGCCAGCGGGTGTTTTGCAGCAGTTGGCCGGGATACACACAAGTGTCCGGAATGAACTGGAAGCAGAGAGCAAATCATGCAGCTACTTTCTTTACTGAACCACAGTCTCCTTCTATTCAACTGTGGTTTCCACCCAGAGTGGTCACCGCAGCTTAAAAAAGACAAAAGGCATGTCCTCATTTAGACAAAGGCAGGGCTGCCAGGTTGACTTCATCGCACATTTATCATTAGATCAATGACGACAATGACTGTAATGTAAGTGGGTTATTTTGTGATGTTAATAGACCAGCTTGAAGCCTTTTTAAAGTCACATTCCGAATATTAAAACTCTAACAATAATGATGGCCCTTTCCCTACCAAAATAAAATGCATTTTACTGTAGAGTTCAGCATGTTTAGAGACGTCCATATTTACTTTTATAAGTCCAGTCTCAGTTCTGTTTTGGTTGAACCTACTGTAAACTCCTTCAGCTCCTCTTTTTTTCCACCACTGTGAATTCTGCGGAAAGGAATTTAATCCTCATAATAGCCTTGCAGAGTAAATTGCGTGTGTGCCTAAATAGGTTTCAAAAATAAGAGTCTGCAACGGCCGTGCAGTCAGGCTGTACTTAGGCACAGCGGCACTTTAAGTTGAATATGAACGTCAGAAGATACACAATGCCAATGCTAACATGTCATGAACAAAATGTCATCAAGACATTTAAAATACCGAATGCTGACATTGCTGCATTATATTTATATAATTGTAGATGTTCTTTTGGTTTTTTTCATATTAGGGATTCGAAACAATCAACAATCAATCCTGAGCCCACCAAATTTGATCACAATATATTCAATAGGAACATTTCACCCAAAACCACAGATTGCCAAACTTGAGGTGTCCTAAGATAGAAGCAGAGCAAATTTTCAGCATCATTTGCACAAATTTGACCACTGGACCATTTGTGTAACGTTGTGTACGTTAGCTGTAAGCTAGCTAGCAGACCTATAGACTGTGTCAGGAAGTGTTCCTGTGTGTTTGAGTTCAGCTCAGCCTGTGACTCATCAGACTTCTGTTATTTCCTTCTTTGTGGCGGTTTCCATCTCGTCCCATTATTCCATCCACTTCACTTTTTTCCTTAAACTTACTGTACATAGGATACCTTATTTTCTTTATTTTTATTTTTATTTTTTTTACATTTTTTAAATTCTTTTTGTGGTTTGCACAGTTGTAAGTTATTGCTCCATTTGTTCTTATTTGCACCTTTATTGTTCTTGTTCTTCCTATTGTTCTTACTTGCACCCTTATTGTTCTTATTTTGCACCTTATTGTTTCTGTTGTTCTTATTCGCACATCTATGATGCCCCCCCAATCACTCGCAAATCTCTAAAATGTCCTCTGGGGAACACGAGCGTCTTTGCCAAATTCTGTGCCAATGCACACGGTAGAAGTTGAGATATTTCACAAGATAAGTGAAAACTCACCTGCTGGTGGTGCTAGAGGAAGAATCAGGGGATCCCCTCAGTTTTAGGGTTTAACCTCTGGGGATCATGAATATGTGTACAGAATTTCATGGCTATCCATGTTGAGAAATTTCTGTCTGGACTAAAGTGGCGGACCCTAAAAGATATAGATGCCTTGCCGCTGCCGTGGCTAACAAAAGGCCGGCTTGTAGCTGGCGGTGCAGTGGAGAGGTCATTATACAAACATGCAACAGTGGCACTCTGTCCATCAGCACGCACACCTGCAGAAACATACATGTTCCATATATTCCATGACTCGACCTGTCAAACAACACACAGAGCAGGAACATAAGAAGCACACTGTACTCGGAGCTGTACATACATTGCTTTTGGCCGTGGGTCAGCGCACGGTGTAATAAATGTTGTTTTCCCTGTTAACTTGCATCAAACGGCCGCCTGTCCTCTCGAGATCGCACTCATTCACATTTTCTTTTCTTCTCCACGACACGCCTCCTCCTCCTCAGTCCCCTCCCCTTCTGAGCCGTGCGTCTCTCCACGCCTCTCCTCTGACTCCCCGTCCTTCCTCCTGTTTCTTCTTCTCCTCTCCCGTCTTTCTTAATCCTGGAGGACAGCAGGATGGAGGACAGGGTGTGGACTGTGTGTCTCCTGGTCATTCTGACACTGGGATGGACTGAGGCTCAGAGTCAGACCAACTACACAAGGTAAACTGCATGCTTTTGAGGCAGATTTTAGATATATTTAACTTCTGGTATGTGTGGCTATCAATGTCCCTCTTGTGCATCTGTTTTCCTCTCTACATCCTGCTTGTGCACATGTGGCATACCCTTTTCAAGCCCACATCTGTCCAGATTAACCACTGTGTTTTTTCCTCTCCTGGTTGCAGTATTATGATTACAGAAAGCGCAGGAGAAATAGAAGGTTGCAATGTTAGGAAGATGTGGTTGGCGTCCCATAAACACACAAAATGAGAGCATGTTGTAAATATACAGTAGCTTCTACTCAAGTCTGATATTTTTGTCAAAACAGCCAATAAATTCAGACTTTTACCCTCTTAAATCCACATTTTTCACTCAGTCAGTGTTGAGAATTTAATTTTTTAGATGCTTTTTTGACCTTGGTGTGTGCACTGCTACTGTATCCCCACTTCAACACACAGAGGGTGTAAATTGAACATGAGAGACAAACAAATGCCTGTGGGCTGTTCAGTCCCAGAGGGTCAGAAGGGAGGGACTCCACCGCCACTGGGATTTTCTGGCCAAAATGTGGCCTCAGAGTATTGCAGCAGCCAGACAACCCATGCCTAAAGAGCAAAAAGGGACTATAATGGGTCGATGGTCACAGAAACACAGTCCTCACATGAAAAAATTGATTAATTTGGCCTTTTCCCTCCAACAGACAAGCACAAAAACAAGAAAAAAAAATGAACGAGGAAACAAACTGACCAGATGCCAGAGCAGCCGACATCTAAATTAGCGAGTCTGGGGCCTGACGAGTGCCGTGAAATTAAAAGTTGAGGCTGGCCCTGCTTTGATCTGTGTTTATCTGAGTGTGAAAGAGTGGGTGTGTGTCACCAAACTCCATGTGTGAGCCTTTGAAAGTGCCTGCCGGTTAAAGTGCGTGTTACGTCTGCTGACATCTTTCTTGTGGTGCGCTGAGATCCTTCTCTGCGCACTGACTGTATGTTGACAGTCATCCTGGTTTTGGTTCGACCAAGGTTTATGAAAAAAACACAAACCAGGAGAGTTCACAGGGAACCTCCCCGGACTCCGAGAACAGAGACAGACTGTGCCACTGTGGTTTTCAGCGTGTATGTAAAAATGTGTGTGAGTGTGTGTGTGTGTGCAAGGGCCCTGCCTCAATACTCCCAGTAAAGCTGCATTTTCTTCCACGTCAGGTTAAATGTTGAACTGCAGTTGATCAGTGGTTGTGTGATACTCTTTCAGGCCCACCTTCCACTGTGGAGGCCACCTGGTCGTAGACTCTGGCATCGTGGCCAGTGAAGGATTCCCCAGTCACTACAAACCCAACAGTAAATGCACCTGGTACATCACTGTGAGTCATTTTAAATCACTGCACGGTCACATCCAATCCAAACTGTCATCAAATGTCTCCAATTCATTCGCAGTGAAAAAGCCAATGGCAATGGTGGAGCTACACAGGTGATCATTTGAGCTGATTAGACCTCTTCACCTCCGCTCAGGACTGTGTGGGGGTGTACAGACATCTCTCTGACTCCCCTGTTCACTTTGTTGCACCTGTTAGGGTGGACAAATTACACCTTTCTCATCCTCATTATTACATGGTGTTTGTTGGCCGGATGGGTGTCCTGTTATGGCTCTGGTCACCTAAAACCAATCAGCCAGAGTGAGTGAAAACACCTGTGTGGGTGTGCAGGGCCTGAAGACAGAGGACTCTACAGCTGTCAGTGATCAGGCAAAAAGACAATGATCAATGCAAATCTCAATTTACTGCTCACCATAGAGGAGGTTATTGCCTGTCAGTTATATAGAATCGCTGCTATTAAGTCCATTAAAAGTGATTCTATGTCATTTTTTGCTGAACAGTGACCTCTGTGGCCAAAAGTGGTAACTACAAAATAGTGGTGAAAGCAAAAACATCGAGTAACAGAAGCAGAAGAATATTCAAAAAATCAGCATACTAAATCAATAATGTTAGTTACATATGCAGCAACTCATCTGCACAGCAGCTATCATGTATCAAATGTTTGCTTATATTAGCTAATATTAGCCACCATGTGGCTACACCACATAAGGCTGTAGCAATAAAACACCTGATTGTACTGAATTGAGGAAGGTTGCATTTTATTGCAAAAGTGTTCAACTTTTGATATGTGAAAGAATGAATGTCCTAATTGTCTTTTAGGAGTTACACATTATTGCACTTTCACACCAAAATTAGCGCGCATAAGCAGGTTTTTTAAACGTGGGTAAACCCAGCTAAAAACAGCGGATTCTCATTGCCAGTAGACGACTTTACCTTTGCCTTATTGTTTTTTTTTTTTCCTGGTGTGTCATATTTGACAACACAAGAAAAGTAGAAAGCAGCAGTTGCTATGGTGGTCATTTATTTATTTTTTACATCTTTTCAAGATGATGATAATGAAATGGAAACAGAGTATAACAAATTGACAGATCTGTCTGATATCAGGCGATTCAAGTAGTGTCATCGTTGTGCTGGAGAAGAGGGAAAAATTAATGTGTCCACCCGAGTGTCATTTTTCCTCCTCTGTTTATCAGAGCTGACTACTGCAGAGTCATCTGACTCAATAATGAATGCTAATTCCGCTCATTCATTCATTCATTCCTAAGTGATAAATGGCAAAGAAATAGTAAAACCTGCAGCTTTACAGCAAGCTGACACCAACTCTCCTACCACAGACAGCTGACTGGCCTTTTATGTTATCAGCCTGAACTGGAACCTACCATCAGGCAAACATAGGGTGAGCTGGACTGCTACAAAAGTTCTCAAACAGCAAAAAATAACAAAGAAGACATTCATCTAACGTCCACTTTTAACTGCTGACAGCTTATTTAAAAGCACACAAACACACTCATAAATGCACCAACTTTAACAGAAATTCATTTACAGCAGAAAACTTTCACCCCTTCTCCCACAGCTTGACACCACCCTGTTGCTCACTGCTTTAGACAACTGAATGACACACCTGTTTTCACTGTCAGTAATTGATCTTGAGTAATTGATGATGCTCTATTAACCATTTTCACTGATCGTAGCATTCAAATTCATAATTATCCCATCCCCAAACAATTTTTGACGTTAGGGGGCTGGTGAAACTCAACACAGAATGTATTTTATGGCTGCACCATCACATCATGCAGAAATAATAGATGTTTTGTGCATGATTTAAAAATTTTCCTCCAACAATCATTCTGACATATATGTGTATGTATATGTTTTGATCATTGATTTGTTTGAGCTTGTGAGGGCAGATGGCAAAGAGATTTAGCATTATAGTATCAGTAATATAGATATTGAATCATAATCCTTTACGTAATCTGTGGACACACAAAGTTTAGACTGCTCAAAGAGGGAGTTGCTGCATCACCTGTCGCCTCCTCCAGGTTCCAGAGGGTCATGTGGTCATGCTGGCTTTCCGCCTCTTCGACATGGAGGCCGACCCCACCTGTCGTTATGACTACCTGGACGTGTACAACGGTCACTCCCGTTTGGTGCAGAAGCTGGGTCGTTTCTGTGGAACGTTCCGGCCCGGCGCTCTCATCTCCACCTCCAACACCATGATGTTAGAGATGGTGTCAGATGACGCCACTGGAGGAAGAGGCTTTCTGGCTTCCTTCAGCGCGGGGAAGCCACATATGGAAGGTGTGGACATGTAATCCAACACAGACCAGGACAAACAGGTTTATCAAGCGATAAATGGCAGCACTGTGGTCACCTCAGCTGGTGTTTTTATATATTTTTGTTGTGTAATGAAAATAACTAAATTCTGGTGTTTTGTTAATGCTACAATCTGTCAGGCCTATGAAAGCTATTCCGCATCCCCCTTGAAAAACTCTCTTTCTGCCTCAAGTACACTATAACAGGACATAAAAAGTCATTCACTTATTTGAAAAAAGGTTAAAGTCTGTATAGTAGCATTTTAATTTGACTCCGTCCTCTTATTTTTATTCCCACAGAGAACCAGTTCTGTGGAGGACGGCTGACCAAATCCCAGGGCTCTGTCAAGACGCCCAACTGGCCCAACTCTAATTACCCAGCAGGCATCAGCTGCTCCTGGCACATCTCCGTCGAACCAAGCAATGTAAGCCAACTGTATTGCACTCTGCGTTTCTTACTGGACGTGTATCTAACACGCTCCCTTTTAAACTCAGGGTGACATCTCAGAATTCATTAGGAATATAATGATCTGAAGTTAATTTGTTTTCCAGTTTGAAGCATCAAATCATCAGAAGACCTTTGTTTAAGTCAAACTGAAGTTTGAATTCATTTCTGCAGTCTATGAATTACCAATAAGAAGACATTTACATTTTATTCACATGCTCACTTTTCCACATTGACACCTTACATCAGTGTTCTCCAGTTGGCTTTAAAGTTTGATACCTTATGCTGGCTAATGCTAGCTGCACCACCCTCTTTGTATATGGAGGGGTTCTAGACAAACACTGAGTATGAAGGAGTTGCTAACGGCTCAGCATGTGTTGACATAACAGGAACGAAAGTCTAGCAGGGATCTGATGTTAGCAAGTTCCGCTAAGTTGCTAGTTAGCTTCCACTTTGCGAGTGCAATATAAACCTAATGGCACAATAATGGATCCTCACAAACATGGAATATTTTAAATCAAAATCTTGCTAGGCTAGCTCTAGCCTAGCAAGATGTTGCCCAGTCTAGCCTGCTGGCTTCCTCTTTTCAAGTGGAGTACAAGTTTAACAGCACAATGGGTTCTTCCAAATGCTTAATGTTGTGAAGTGACTACCTGGTTGAAAAATATCCACAATATTTCGACTTTCTAAAGCAAAAAAGTGATCAAATTCAGTAGTGTTTATAGTACAGCTAGGTGTGTTGAATAAGGCTAGTTGATGCAGGAGGAGAAGGAGGAATGAATATAGTAGTGAAGGGGCCCATCACAAGGAAATGTTCTACCTCTGGTTCTTAATGCAGTTTATGTGTGTGTGAATGCAACAGCGGGCAAATGAAAGACTTCATTGAGTGCCTGAAGGTGTGTTCATGTGTGCCAAGAGATTGAACGTAAGGGAAGAGGGAAGGAAGCAAGGGCAAGGGAGAGAGTAAATGCCCTTCTGTATTGCAAAACCCTGGCCCTTCTCCTCCTCCACCTCCACTGCCTATGTCTGCACCACTTTGGCGAATACACCAGCTCACACCATTCATTCTTGGGCATTCATTTCATAGTTCGTGTCACCATGTTTGTGTGTTCATTGCCACCTCTTCCCCAGGTGATTGAGGTGAAGTTTGTGAAGCTGGACTTGGAGCCCGACACATACTGTCGCTATGACTATGTGGCGCTGTTTAACGGGGGAGAAAGGGATAACTCAAGACGGATTGGGAGATTCTGTGGAGACAGGGCACCAGGGTGAGATTGCTGATCAGAAATGAGTGTGAAAAGAGGCAAAACATGCGCTTAAAATTGCTTTTCAAAGACATGACTTGCACCTGAGCTCTGCCGACATTTCCCTGAATATTCAACGATCTCCTCTTGTCCTTCCCACATTTTGTTCTCTTAATTTTCCTCATCCTTTCGATAGAACTATAGTGACAAACGGGAACGAGCTCCTTGTCCAGTTCGTCTCTGATCTCAGCGTCACCTCAGATGGCTTCATGGCCCACTACGCCAGTGTACCCCGTGGGTCTCGGACGCCTACCGCCGGAGGAGACTTCATCTATGGACCTCAGACCACTTCAGCGCCAGAAAAAGCAGCTGCGAAGCCAAGCAAGCCCACCAAACCCACCAAACCAACCCCCAAACCGAGACCTGGCCTCCAGCCTAAACCCACTCCAAAACCACCCAAAAAACCACTGGTGAAGATACCGCTGAAACCTCCACCACGGAGACCTATCGTCAAACCTGCAGTCAAACCCACGGCTAAACCCAAGCTAGCTAAACCCACACCGAAAGCACCTGTGAAAAAGCCTACACCTAAACCTGGATTTAAACCTGGAGCTAAAACTACACCCAAACCTAAGATTATTAAACCAACGCTCAAACCAAGCATTAAGGCTAAACCCACACCACGTAAGCCTGCACTGAAGACCAAGCCCACTTTGAAACCTATTGTTAAACCAGCAAAGCCAACCTCTAAGAGTGGAGTTACACCAACTGTCAAACCAAAGATTAAACCTAACCTGACACCTAAACCTGGAGTAAGCAAGACAGTGACGAAGAAGCCTCTCGTGAACAAGAAACGTGAGCGGAATTAATTGATTTCAAAATGAACAACCTGCAGTTTGCGCCCATGCACGTATATGTGTGCACTTGTATGGAGAAGTAAGTCAAGTTGCTTATCGTGTCTTTGTGTTTGTTGCCATGTGTGTTTTCTTCAGCTCTACCACTGAACCCACAGTGTACACAAGCCTGTAAGAGGACGGGAACTCTCCAATCTAGCTTCTGCCCTCATGACTTCGGTGAGTCACATTGGCTGCCCTCTAGTCTTCATCAAACTTCCTCTCTTTTTTCACATCTTCACCTATTGTCACTTATAGTATTTAGTCTTTATTTTCTCTCTGTGGACTATTATCCATACAAATGTGATGTGTAAATTTTAACAGAATCTTCAGAAAGCTGGAAAAATAAAATGCAAATTCATGCGTTTCAGACATGCAAACGCACCTTGTGAAGCCGATTATGATGTGATCTTGGCTGTCTTGTCTTTGATAAATGGATAATCTCTGTCCAGACAACATAACGTTAAGTTAAATTTTTAAATGTAGATTTAGAAATAGACAAAAATCAATGAAGGTTGACTATAATTGCTTTTCAATTTGTCAAAGAAAAACAAATTTCCAAACCATTTCTTCCTTCACTGACCACGCAGGTCCTCTCTCTTTCTTTGCATTCTAATTTTTTTCATATATTTCTCTCTCTTTGTCAGTGATCACTGGTAAAGTCACATCTTTGACCCCTGGTCCAAGGGGCTCGGTGACGGTTGATGTGTTCCTAATCAAGGCCTATAAGACAGGACGCCTGAATATCACCAAATCAGGGCCTGTCATGTCGGTTGTACTCACCTCTGCCTGCAAAAAATGCCCTGGCTTAATCAAAGGTACAGTACAACTATCTATACTTACACCCTTAATCTATCTCTGCATTGAGTTGTCAATAGTGAGCAAATACCCCAAAAAATATGATCTTTTGTCTGATAAACTCAGATGAGTCAGGGTTAATTTCCAGCACAATTCTGGAGAGGAAGAAATTTAAAATACAATGAATACTGTATTATGACAAAACACCAAATGTTTTCAAAGACACAGAAATGCTGTGGCAATGACGCTTCGCCTTTCATTTTTGGGATATGTTAAAATCCAAGTACGGTGAAAAGCTGGTTACAAAAGCATGAGTGTGTCAGAGGTAAGAATATAAGTACATGGTACTCCACCAAATAAAAAGAATCAAATATCAAATTTCTTTAACCCTTTCTCTTAATGGGAATGAGCTGTTTTCAGTTTGACTACTGAACTCTCATTACGACAATATGAGGATAGGAAAAGCACCAACTCTTAGTGTATGCAGATGATGTGATTCTATATTTAACCAAAATATCATGTCATTTCATGCGGTAGTGTATGAAATAAATGAATATTGGGTTTAATTGTGACTTTGTTTAGGTCCTGTTGGATGTTATTATTGTAATAAATAAAGACTACTACATAAACAGTATCCAAAAAGAGCATCATTCTGGTATTGGTACTCAACTATTGAACTGGTCCAGTGCAATACATTTTCAAACGTTTTTTGGTCCTTAATATAACCCATCCTGCTCCTCAGGAATGTGACATATTCTAACCATTTTTTCTGGCTCTGTCTCTTATCTAGGCCAAAACTATGTGTTGATGGGAAAAGTGGATGCGCAGGGCAATGGCCTTCTCAGCCCCTCCAGCTTCACGCTCCTCTATAAGCCCATCCACGCCAAAGCACTGGTGAACCTCGCAAGCAAACCATGCTGACATCACAGCTCAGCCCACCATTCAGATTGACAACCCTCACTATCTGTCTGAATACATGTAGCTTTACATAAAGTGTGAAAATATTCTAAGCGATAGCCAAACATAATGTTTTTTACGTAATACAACCCCGATTCCAAAAAAGCTGGGATATTGTGTATAAGAAATCATCCTGTGTTGAACAGGTGGTGAACCTCGCTCCATCCTTGATGGTGAATGACTGAGCTTTTCCAGAATGCCCCTTTCATATCCAATCATGATACTATCACCTGTTACCAGTCAGCCTGTTTACCTGTGGAATGTTCCAAACAGGAGTTTTTGGAGCGTTCCACAACTTTCCCATTTTTTTTGTTGCTCCTGTCCCAACTTGTTTGAAACGTGTTCCTGCATCAAATTCAGAATAAGCAGATATTTACGAAATCAATGAAGTTGATGTGGTAAAACATTAAATATATTGTCTTTGTACTGTTTTCAATTGAGTAGATGTCAAAAATGATTGGCAAGTTATCACATGATGTTTTGTTTTTCACAGTGTCTCAACTTTTTTGTAATCAGGGTTGTAAAATACTGTCATGAAAATAATTTTAAAATAGTAAACATACAACTCTATTATATTTTGTATTTTGTATGTAAATTATAATACTTCTGTGATGAAAGGCGGATCTCAAATAAACCATATGATGTTGATGCTTGAGGTATTTTTTCAATATCACATCATGAAATTTGACTTTACACGTAGATTCTATTACTATATCCTGTGTGTGGCTTTCAAGGTAGAATATGAGATGATACACTCCAGGCAGAATGGTAATGTTGCCAAATTATTATAATATAATATCATATTATATGATTTCTTTATTTATATCCATATGAAAATAAACATGAAACACAGATTAAATCCACCACCAGTGAAATCTTTTATTAAGGTTTTTTTTAGGTTGTTATGTTGGTGTCTCAATCTCCGCTGCCGTCCGCATGAGGGCACAGCAGCAGCAGCAGCAGCAGCAGGAAACGAACAGACCCATTATAATGTAGGTCACGGTGGTGGTCCAGAAGGCAATCAAGTAGAGCACCCTTGAGCAGTAAGGGTCGAAATCTGTTGTTTTCTTATTGTAGTTGGGTTCATAGATTGAGTAGATCCACACATTACCTACAGAGGAGAACAAAATGCCAACAGCACATTGTGGATGTAGATGTCTACCAGTAGATGTCTCTGTAGGCCTGTTTAGAATCGACAAAGAGTGCAGTCACAATGCACAGCAGTTCCTCTTAACCTTTTCCCTGAAGAGACCCCGTTTCTATCATTGAGTAAACTGATGACTCCTGACTTTGTGAAATATTTTGTGGATATTTCAGGTTGTATTTGATGCATAACAACAACAGTACAGATGAACTGATAAACTGTACAGTTCAGCCAAAAAGTGAATGCAATAACTGCAGAAAGCTTGTGTAAAGTTAGTGATTCAGATGAATTTTTTTCCACAGTCGTTGCATGTATGTTATGCATTTAGTAGAGAGTAAAGGCTCTGCGAATGGAGCTTGTGTTCAGTTCTTCACTGTGCCCATATCTGTGAGATTTTTTGTTCAGTTTATACCTTAAATAATGATAATAATAAGGTTTTCATACACCTCTTAAAGTCAGGAAGGCCGTGCAACCCCTGATGAAGCTTTGCCGGACCCACAGGTTTTGAACCAGTGAAGTACAACAGAACATGTAGAGAGACAGATCGAGTGCAAATGAAGCAGTGTATGCTTTCTGCTTTCGCGCTTGCGAAGACTAAAGTTATCAGTCAACAGTTCGTTCATCTACTGAGCCTCAGTGACAAACATGACAACTTTGAAGACCCAAACAGAGCCAAAATGAGAGTGAACATTGCACTTACATTGTCGTTTTACAAGAGACATGACTCCAAATTAAAGTGAAAATTCTTCTTGTTGCACAGGTCGTAAATAGACACACCTTTATTTTAAGGAGTCACACACACCACAAAAAGATGCTGTGCTGCCACTGTGTCAACAAAGGCTTGAATCAGTTTGTCACCATGTTGTGAGAATCATGTCGAGATATGAGGGGGACACCTAGTGGCTTGTTAATATTATTGCAGTGCCAAATATCAATCCTTCCTACACAACAGCAGCTGTTGATTAATAATAATAATAATAATAATAATAATAATAATAATAATAATAATAATAATAATAATAATAATAATAATGTATTGATCTTTACATTTACCACTCGTTTTAGTGCGTTTGTTGTTTTTTGCTGCTTCTGTTTTTAAACTTACCGGTGATGAACCAGCCAAATAAGAGGAGAAGGCTTACGGAGATGAAAGCCACCCTGACAACTCGCCTCTTGATGAAGGGGGTCAGGGGGGAGAGGAAAATTAACACCAGGCAGTAGCTTCCCATTGCCTCCAAGTAGATGGGGATGAGGGGCTGCCTTGGGCAGTCATTGTGGAAATTTATTCCTATTCCAAAAATGGACAAAGATCAGGCTTAACTCCAGGGGAGCTGTGCATAAAATGATGGTGTGGTGTTGCAGCCATTAAACATGTGGTACTTTGGGTTTCACTCACCAGCTATTAATTGAATGGAGGGAATGATGCTGAGAAATGTCATGCCACTTGCAACTGAAAGACAGAGCATATTTTAGTCATCACTGACACCTACATGTCGCCACTGTAGATGCTGTAAGGATGATTCAGCTATGACCAGTCTCATCTCTCACCTTGCCCTTTTGATTTGGGCATGACGAGTGACTCTGTGTCCGACATGATCAGGAAGTGATTCTAACCAAGAAGCTGCAAAAGTTGAGTCTGAAAGGTGACAGAAAAATCCTGAAAAATGTTGTTCATTAAACAAAAGATGAATGCAAATTAACTCAAAAAGGTTCAAAAGGAAAGAGGATGTTTGCAAAATTTCTCTAGCAGGAAAATAAATGTGTGAAATAATAAATAAATAATATAAAAATAAATAATAAATGAAAAATGCATTAGATGTTCTACCTTTATGTATATGCTAGAAATTATTACATAACTGAAATAAAATATGTTAATGAATAACCAGATGTGTTATACCTTCCTTTATGTCTCAACACGCCACCACTGACACAACTCAGCCACATAAAAACACCTTTAAAACCACCAAATCTATGGTCCAGCTCTTTACTCGAGCTGCAAATTAAGGTAAAACTCAACTAAATGCGGAGATCAAAAGTAGTCAGTCCACAAAAAGTAGACTGATCAAAAGTAGTCAGTCCACAAAAAGACAACACTTCATACTAAGTCACATGACACGATGAGACTACTGTATTGCTTGGGTTAAGTGCGGAACTAACAAGATCTTATCACCCTCTCGAAAGGGCCAACTAAGGCGCAACTACTCAAGTAGCCAAATCAGTGGGTGTCACTTGGTAGGTACAAAATGGCTACTCAGGTTTACCACAAAAATAAGAGAGGCAAAACAACAAAGCTCTTCAAAAGCCTGCCTGGTGTCTAACTACACTAAAACTTCAAGCTACTGAAGCAGTTACCCAATCAAAAGCATAACTAAACAAGAAGCAACAGCTGTAAATGATCTAAAACGATCTAAAAGGAACAACACTCAAACAAAGGCCACTAGATACGCACAAAACCGTACACCTTCACCTCACCTCACGGACGTCCATTCGCAGATGAACTGAACATGAATGGAAATGGTTCAGTAATGGAACCTTTATCTTTGGTGAGAGTCAATCATTGACTTCTTTTGCTTTATATTGTTTTATAATGCTCTTGTCTTTTGATTGGATCAGTGTCAGCTGATTTGTAACTGCTATGGGTGTGTCAGGACTATGGAACAGAACTTGATGGTGGGTGACCACTAGCCCTTCTGCTCCACCGGGCGGGGCTCTACGACGTCACAGCTGCTAGATTCGTGTTTAGTGTTTCAGGAGCAGAGAATTTTTTTTTTTCGTTAAAAAGTCCAGTTATGAATGACATGGTTCATAATTATTTTGTATATATCTCAACCAATGAGACTGGTGACTGGTCTCATCCTGCATCCAACTCCTCAGGAATGTGACATATTCTAACCATTTTTTCTGGCTCTGTCTCTTATCTAGGCCAAAACTATGTGTTGATGGGTTAAGTGGATGCGCAATGGGCAATGGCCTTCTCAGCCCCTCCAGCACTGGCGAACCTCGCAAGCAAACCATGCTGACATCACAGCTCAGCCCACCATTCAGATTGACAACCCTCACTATCTGTCTGAATACATGTAGCTTTACATAAAGTGTGAAAATATTCTAAGTAATAGCCAAACATAATGTTTTTTACGTAATACAACCCCGATTCCAAAAAAGCTGGGATATTGTGTTTAAGAAATCATCCTGTGTTGAACAGGTGGTGAACCTCGCTCCATCCTTGATGGTGAATGACTGAGCTTTTCCAGAATGCCCCTTTCATATCCAATCATGATACTATCACCTGTTACCAGTCAGCCTGTTTACCTGTGGAATGTTCCAAACAGGAGTTTTTGGAGCGTTCCACAACTTTTCCATTTTTTTGTTGCTCCTGTCCCAACTTGTTTGAAACATGTTCCTGCATCAAATTCAGAATAAGCAGATATTTACGAAATCAATGAAGTTGATGTGGTAAAACATTAAATATATTGTCTTTGTACTGTTTTCAATTGAGTAGATGTCAAAAATGATTGGCAAGTTATCACATGATGTTTTGTTTTTCACAGTGTCTCAACTTTTTTGTAATCAGGGTTGTAAAATACTGTCATGAAAATAATTTTAAAAGAGCAAACATGCAACTCTTTTATATTTTGTATTTTGCAAGTAAATTATAATACTTCTGTGATGAAAGGCGGATCTCAAATAAACCATATGATGTTGATGCTTGAGGTATTTTTTCAATATCACATCATGAAATTTGACTTTACATTGAGATTATGTGACTATACCCTGTGTGAGGCTTTCAAGGTAGAATATGAGATGATACACTCCAGGCAGAATGTAATATAACTATATTATTATAATATAATATCGTATTATATTAATGTGATTTATTTATTTATATCCATATGAAAACAAACGCGAAACACAGATTAAATCCACCACCAGTGCAATCTTTTATTAAGGTTTTTTTTAGGTTGTTATGTTGGTGTCTCAATCTCCGCTGACGTTTGCATGCAAAAGCAACAGACACAGCAGCAGCAGCCGAAAACGAACAGACCCATTATGATGTAGCTCAGGGTGGTGGTCCAGAAGGCAATCAAGTAGAGCACCTGTCTGCAGTAAGGATCCACATCTGTTGTTTTCTTATTGTAGTTGGGTTCATAGATTGAGTAGATCCACACATTACCTACAGAGGAGAACAAAAAGCCAACAGCACACTGTGTTTGTATATAAACGACAGCTTCATTTCTGTGCTTTTCATAAATGTGGGTGTTTCACCATCACAGATATTGGATGTACTACGCTCCTTCACCAGTAGATGTCTCTGTAGGACTGTTTAGAATCGACAAAGAGTGCAGTCACAATGCACAGCAGTACCTCTCAACCTTTTTCCTGAAGAGACCCCGTTTCTATCATTGAGAAAACTGATGACTCCTGACTTTGTGAAATATTTTGTGGATATTTCAGGTTGTCTGTAACAGTACAGACCAACTGATAAACTGTACACTTCAGCCAAATAGTGAATGCAATGACTGCAGGAAGTTTGAATTCAGAATCAAAGTCGAATGAATTTTGAGCAGTTTTCCTTTGAATGTTGTATCAGAGATGAGTCTTCCTGATATTTTAGGAACTTTTTCTCTCGTCCACTGCATGTGTTATGTATTTATTTTTAATTCTTCTTTGGTAGGTTTAACTGCTTACAATTTTAATGCAGGATGAGGATATTTAGTAGAGAGTAAAGGCTCTGCGTATGGAGCTTGTGTTCAGTTCTTCACCGTGCCCATATCTGTGAGATTTTTTTGTTAAGTTTATACCTTAAATAATACTCAAATCTTTAGAAACGATCATTTTATTTGGTTTTCTCCACAGAAATGAATGAACAGCTGAGATCTAGGCTGTCTGTGTATTTTTCGGTTTTAAAAGGTTTTCATACACCCCTTAAAGTCAGGAAGGCCGCGCAACCCCCGATGAAGCTTTGCCGACCCCTAGTAGGGGTCAGGACCCACAGGTTTTGAACCAGTGAAGTACAATAGAACATGTAGAGAGACAGAGCGAGTGCAAATGAAGCAGTGTATGCTTTCTGCTTTCGCGCTTGCGAAGACTAAATTTATCAGTCAACAGTTCGTTCATCTACTGAGCCTCAGTGACAAACATGACAACTTTGAAGACCCAAACAGAGCCAAAATGAGAGTGAACATTGCACTTACATTGTCATTTTACAAGAGACATGACTCCAAATTAAAGTGAAATGATGTAAATTCTTCTTGTTGCACAGGTCGTAAATAGACACACCTTTATTTTAAGGAGTCACACACACCACAAAAAGATGCTGTGCTGCCACTGTGTCAACAAAGGCTTGAATCAGTTTGTCACCATGTTGTGAGAATCATGTCGAGATATGAGGGGGACACCTAGTGGCTTGTTAATATTATTGCAGTGCCAAATATCAATCCTTCCTAAACAACAGCAGCTGTTCATTAAAAAAAATAAAAAAATAAAAAAAAGAATCATAATCATAATAATAAACCTAATGTATTGATCTTTACATTTACCACTCGTTTTAGTGCGTTTGTTGTTTTTTGCTGCTTCTGTTTTTAAACTTACCAGTGATGAACAAGCCAAATAAGAGGAGAAGGCTTACGGAGATGACAGCCACCCTGACAGCTCGCCTCTTGATTAAGAGGGTCAGGGGGGAGAGGAAAATTAACACCAGGCAGTAGCTTCCCATTGCCTCCAAGTAGATGGGGATGAGGGGCTGCCTTGGGCAGTCATTGTGGAATCTTATTCCTATTCCAAAAATGGACAAAGATCAGGCTTAACTCCAGGGGAGCTGTGCATAAAATGATGGTGTGGTGTTGCAGCCATTAAACATACGTGGAATTTTGGGTTTCACTCACCAGCTATTAATTGAGTGGTGGGAATGGTGCAGAGAAATGTCATGACACTTCCAACTGAAAGACAGAGCATATTTTAGTCATCACTGACACCTACATGTCGCCACTGTAGATGCTGTAAGGATGATTCAGCTATGACCAGTCTCATCTCTCACCTATCCCTTTTGATTTGGGCATGACGAGTGACTCTGTGTCCGACATGATCAGGAAGTGATTCTAACCAAGAAGCTGCAAAAGTTGAGTCTGAAAGGTGACAAAAGAATCCTGAAAAATGTTGTTCACTAAACAAAAGATGAATGCAAATTAACTCAAAAAGGTTCAAAAGGAAAGAGGATGTTTGCAAAATTTCTCTAGCAGGAAAATAAATGTGTGAAATAATAAATAAATAATATAAAAATAAACAATAAATGAAAAATGTATTAGATGTTCTACCTTTATGTATATGCTTGAAATTATTACATACCTGAAATAAAGTATGTTATGATGATGAATAACCAGATGTGTCATACCTTCCTGTATGTCCCACCCCTAGGTGGCCCCATGGGGCAAACAACACGCCACCACTGACACAACTCAGCCACAAAAATACCACCTTTAAAACCACCAAATCCATGGTATAGCTCTTTACTCGAGCTGCATATTAAGGTAAAACTCAACTGAATGAGGAAATCAAAAGGAGTCAGTCCACAAAACTCATGGAAAAGACAACTCTTTAAACTAAGTCACATGACACGATGCGACTACTGTATTGCTTGGGCCAAGTGCAGAACTAACAAGATCCTATCACCCTCACGAAAGGGCCAACTCAGGCGCAACTACTCAAGTAGCCAAATCAGTGGGTGCCACTTGGTAGGTACAAAATGGCTACCTCCAAACCAAACCAAACCAAACCAAATAAAGTTACTGCATTTTACAACACAAAAACAGTGCCACGTGACCAATGCAAAAGTGGGCTGCAACAGCCACAAAGCAAAGTGTCACAACAAGTAAATTTTGAAATGTGTATTTTGTAATTGTATTTTTATGTAATGTGTACTTCCATGTTGTTTTATTCGGCAACTAACATTCTGCCCGAGGACTACAGTTGCAAATTAGCTAATCGGCTATAAACTGGCACATTTACAGCAATGTTCATCAATGTGCACTGTCCTAAATAAAAAATAAATAAATAAATAAATAAAAAACAGGACCCACAACATTGGACAGCCACTCCAATGATCCGTGTGATCCGTGGAGTGGCTGCGTCCCGACCCCAAAACCGGTCACAACACAGTTTTTTGTTGCATTTAAATACACATACACAACAGCACTAACACACAAGTGACCACACCAAAAAGTGGATCCCAACGACGAACTTCCACCTAAGCAGGAACCTGCAAGTGACCCAACAAATGTCGAGTGCTGTTACCAGAACACAAAGGTCACAAACCACAAGTCACTGTCGCAAGGAATCCATCACAACTACACAAGTTAAAGTGACCAAACAAAAAGTAGAGTCATCTCACACAAAACGCTCACGAGCAAGTTGCTGGTCAAAGTGCAACACTATGGAACCGAGCTGTAGAGAAGCACCCGTAACCCCTACCTGCCTACCAAGATGTCTAACTAACCTAGTTAACCTTCAGTGGCTCACAGAGCACGGGGTGCCTTTAAATGCTGAACTCACTGCACTCATTCACTGCAATACCCCCACTCAGGTTTACCACAATAATAAGAGAGGCAAAACAACAAAGCTCTTCAAAAGCCTGCCTGGTTTCTAACTTCACTAAAACTTCAAGCTACTGAAGCAGTTACCCAATCAAAAGCATAACTAAACAAGAAGCAACAGCTGTAAATGATCTAAAACGATCTAAAAGGAACAACACTCAAACAAAGGCCACTAGATACGCACAAAACCGTACACCTTCACCTCACCTCACGGACGTCCATTCGCAGATGAACTGAACATGAATGGAAATGGTTCAGTAATGGAACCTTTATCTTTTCTGAGAGTCAATCATTGACTTCCTTTGCTTTATATTGTCTTATAATGCTCTTGTCTTTTGATTGGATCAGTGTCAGGACTATGGAACAGAACTTGATGGTGGGTGGTCCACTAACCCTTCTGCTCCACCGGGCGCAACTCTACGACGTCACAGCTGCTAGATTCATGTTTAGTGTTTCAGGAGCAGAGCGTTTTTTTCGTTAAAAAGTCCAGTTATGAATGACATGGTTCATAATAATTCTGTATATATCTCTACCAATGAGACTGGTGACTGGTCACACTGTTGAGACTCTAATGGCCGTTCAGGGGAGCTTGGAGAAGGTGCAGAAAGCCCTGTGTGTTATGTGAGCTGGCTACACCCACCAACAGAAAGCTATAATGCCATAAATCCTGATTTATATGGGGTTAAGCAACATAAAGTACATTAGATTAGCTCCATCTTAATATGCTGCAATGTTAAAGTGACATACACGTTAATTTTACTTTTACACTGTGAGTATATTTTGATGCTGATACCCTTGTGTTTTTACTTAAGATTTTGAATGTGTGACCTTTACTCATGTATACTGTAGTATTAGTATTAGTAGTACCTTGTGAGGAGCAGATGTCTCCCGCCTGTTACAGCTTCATTCTGAACCGCTGCCATCAGCCAGACCACCAGAGAAATCATTTGAAATCATTTTGGACCCAAAAACAGGACAAGAGGCTTGTAAAGTTTCAGAGGCAGTTTTATTGATGTCGAGGAGGAGGTCTGGACAGCAGGACCCGAGTTGATGTTGGAGCGGGTCGGTAGGAAGGCAGATTGGTGTGGCGCTGGTGTGGCAGGCTGAAATAACAGGAAGAAAATAAGGCACAAGGAAACAAGGAGTAAATTAGGGTTCAGGCAAACAAGAGAAAAATACTCACTGAGAACTTAAGATTGTGCTCAGTGTTAGTGCCACAGTGGCAAAGGGCTGAAGAACCAGGGTTGATATACTGCAGGCTTGACGAGTTGATGGGTTGCAGGTGAGTGGCTCGGAGCAGGTGTGTAAGCTGAACAGCAATCAGGAAACTGGGCGAAGAGGCGTACCATCCCACAACACAGACACACACACTAGCTGTATTTGAAGCCGCCTACTTTACCATCAGTATGTGCCCATTTACACAAAATGGAGCATGTAGTATGTAGTATGTAGACAAAAGCAAAATCTGCAGTGTGCCAAAAATTCGCCAAGAATCTCCAGACTACAGACAAGTCCATCTCACCTATTGTGACCCACAATGCAAAGCGCTGGAACAGTCACATCAACCGGTCAGGCCAACAACAATTTTTTTATAGAATTTTTACACAATTTCATCACTAAATTAATTTATTTGAATTTCTGAGCAGAGACATCAACCACATAGATTTCGTATATTGGCCATGTTCCGAAATTTGATTAAAATTGAAAATGTGCTCCAACGTTTTCGGAGGTGAGGAACTCAGTGAGTGCCTGCTGGGGTCGCTCGCTAGCCAGCTGGCCGGTCGTGCTCACAGAACTGGGCCTGGCCATGGTAAACAGTTATACATTTAGATTATAGGCCATAAAACAATGTGCTCAGAGAGGCTCAAAGGTTATTTGTCTGATTGCAGGTGACTAGTTGAGTTTTAACCGCCTGTGTTCGAGCAATGATTGTGAATTGGTTTGATTGCAACCCCGGTCTTTTGCCTTACCAGTGATGAAGAAGAGAGCTCCAGGCCCTGCTGTGATTCCAGAAGCAGGCAGTGCAGGGCAGGATGAAGAGCATGACCAGGAGCACGAAGATGACTCCTACTAACAGCAGGTAGACGGGGATCTGAGGCTGCCTGGAGCCGTCATATCGGTACACTGCTCCTATAAGACAAAGTCCAAGCTGTGTATCCCTTCACCTGCCTTATCTATTAATAATAGGCAGGCTTTATTTTATTGGCAGTGATTACAATCCACAACTATGATAGTCTGATGTTTCAACAGTTGCTTTAGATCCAAATAAGACAAATACACCATTGTGACAGTGAGTGTAGTCACTGGCTTACTACTAGCTGAGTAACAGGTATGACACACACCAAGCATCACCTAGAAATATATCGAAGGGTTTCCGTTCAGGATTCAGCGGCGAATTAGCTCCACGAATGTTCAAACTGTCGCCTACTTCCCTGAAAACAAAGGGCAAATTTCATTTTATTCTCTTATTTTCATTCTCTTAAACAGCATCAGCAAGATGAGTAACTGTAATTTCAATATAACGACTAAACAAATTCATAAAAGAAATGTTTCTGCAGGAAAGACAATGTTTTAAACGTTTTTTTCAGCCAAAAATTCATGAAAAAAATGTACAGTAAGCTAACATTATTTAAGCTTAAAGTAAATCCCACACCTGTAGAAATGATCAATAACATTTTCAGGTTGGTCATGTTGTATCTTTATGTGTGTAAAATCTAATCATGAATCTCCTCCCTGAGGGAAACTAATATATTGCTGTGACATCTGTAGGCTTGCGACATTTCACAGAAGGTGTGTGTGGGTGTGTGTGGTCACTTTCTACTTCAACATCTGGTAATGAGGATGAAGGAAACTCAAATTATTCAGCATTCATCTTTTCATAGACTCTTTATCATGTTGAATCTGTTGTTATTATTATTATTATTTGCTTGCAAGGAATTATATAATCTTCTTCCTCTGTGTCTACAGCCTCAGTGGGACTGAAAGAAGAGAAAATTATCCAATCAAGTAGTTTTCTTGTCTGTGTTTGAGGTCTCTAAGCCCAGATCTTAGGACTCAACTGCAAGACTGGCAACACAGAGCAGTTAAGGTGAAAAAGAAGTTTACCTTCGGTGACCTTACAAGCAGAGCTTGATAACAGGCAGTGAATCAGCACAGGTAAACAAAACCAAAGAAAAATCAGGCAGGCAAAATAAAGAGATGACAGATAACAATAACTAGGCTGGGCTAAGATTGTGCTCCACAATGGGTGATATGGCTGAAGTGTAGAGTGGGTGACTAATGTGGGAATTAGGGGCAGGTGAGCAGGTGGGTGCGGAGATCAGGTGAGTGGAGCTGGCGGGAACACACTGAGTGCAGAGGGAAATCACATCCAAGCATGAGGAAGAGGTGGGAGACTCGTAATTCGTGTGTTATGTTAATTCTCTGTGCATGGGCGGATGTGTGATTCCAGTGTGATGTGACAAATGAGAGTGGTGGTTTTTAGGATTTTTAGGATTTTAATGGTAAAATCCTCTCTGTCACGTTAAGTTCATGTTTGTTTTCTTAATCAGTAGTGGATGTAGATATTATGGCAACCCCTGATTTATTCTTGTTGGGTCCAAGGAGGTTTTTGGGTTTTGACACCACTTAACTCATCACAGTGGAGTCACTTGGATGTTGTATTTCGCAAGAGGAGCTTGAAAATAACTATCATAGTTTCATGAAGAGACAACTTCCAGTGAAGTGTCTCAATGGAAAGACAGTTTTTAACACCATCCAGAGCGAACCTGACTGCTGAACCGAAACACATTTCCTGTTTCTACAGTTTCTACAAACCACATTTCCACATGCTTGTTTCTCTTTTAATTGATTCTTCAGATGACAAAATACAACATATAATTCATTGTATCAAAATAATTTATATATAGATATAGATATATATATCAATGTAATGTATGTAATTTTAGTATTTAGTGTACAATTGATGGCAATGAAATTAATCTGATACAATTTAATCTGTAAACTAAGTTTGGTATTGTGCTAAAATGTTATGTAGTGTAAACCAAACTGTGAAGTATGATTGATTTGGTTTTTAGTATTTTTTTTTTACTTAAAAAGAACCTTTCTGACAACAAATGATCACAAACATAAGCTTGAGAGTGAAAAATAAGCAACTACAAGGCAAAAGTGATTCACACAGAACACAGACACAAGTTTGCTCCAATGTGTTTCCCAAACTCAGAAGACTGTCAGAGAAAGATCAACCAGAGGTTAAACTTTGTTTTGGACTGTGGCCTGTGATGCTTTAGATCACTCCATCCTCCTACAACGTCTTGAAACTGGTGTTGGTCTAAAAGCTTCTGCTTTCACCTGAAGAAGTTCCTGTCTGTCTCATCGAACCTTTCCCATTTTTGTTGGAAATTCCCCATCTTTGCCATTTAAATTTGGCGTTTCCCAAGGATCATTCCTGGGTCCTTTAATGTTCCCCACTGATATGCTGTTGTTTTGTTTTGATCAAGTTAAGAAGGTTGTTCGGTCATATTTCTTTCAACTTAAGTTCATTTTAAAAATTAGATCCTTCCTATCCTTTGGGGATTTGCACAGGGTTGTCCATGCCTTCATTTTTACTGAGATCTGCTGAGATCTTGCTCAATCTATCACTGCCTTTAAGAAGATTTAATCTCTGTGCGGAGTTCGTTTTGTTTTATGATTATTCTTTTAACTTATTGTGAAGAACTTTGTAACATTGTTAAGAAAACTGCATTATAAATAAAGTGTATTAATATTATTTGTAAACCAATTGTGTGCAGCCTCATGAGATGCATCCTGCGTCCTCATTGGTTCATCTCTAGGTGGCGTTCATTGGTGGCGTTGGCTCGGACAGACTTGTACACGTAGATGAGGTAAAAGCAGCTGCCCACCAGGAAAACACCCAGGAGGATGTAGACCACAATGATGGTCCAGAAGGAAAACAGGTACAGTGTCCTGTTACAGGAGGGCTCCACACTTATTGTGTCGATGGGCTGGTAAATAGAGTAGACCCACACGTGACCTGAACAAAAAAAGGAAACCCAAGGAAAGATCAGCTTCACATCCACTGTCACATAATTCCCACTTTCAGGGTTTGGGAGACAGTTTTTAGAGAGAGGATGACTGAAACTAATAGTGTAATACAAGGATCCTGCAACGCATGCTGCCCTCATGGAGCTTATTATGATCCGTTTTTGTTCAATTGGATTTAGATAGGTGTTGATTCAATTGCATGATATCATTGAAGGTGTGGTGCTGTTGAACAGTGTTGTGTTAATATTTAATCCTAGTTTGACTGTTTGCATATGTTTGAGATGTCTCAATACATTAAAACTCCTGCTATCCACAAACAATCAAAGTATTTCCCTTCGCTGTGGCGTCTTATCAAATAGACTAAATGTCACCTGCACTGTCTTTTGATCATGTTTCCCCCTCTGTGGGCTCATTCATCAGCCTACCGCTGCTTAAACTCACCAGCAATAAACCAGCAGAAGAGAAAGAGGGTTATCAGTGAGTTCCAGGCCGTGCAGAATTGACCGAGCGTGTTGGGGGTGCCGTCACCGGGGTCATTAGCACACGGCAGGCAGGAGCACAGCACCAGCACCAGGCTGAAGACTCCCAGCACTATCAGATAGATGGGGATGTAGCTCTGCTGCGGACAGTCATGCAGATATACTGCACCTGTTGGACACACAGGATGTGACGACAGGAGATGAGTCGTGCCATATTTCCATAATATTCTGTCCTGCATTTGAAAACTGTTCAAAATGTCTGAAAGGGTGCATCACCCACTCACCAATTGCAATCTCAGCAATGGGCATCACGCTAAGAACCAGTTTGGAAATTACTGCAAGAGGAAAGAATATAATCAGATGACAGTGCAGAGACTTACAGCCTCTTTTCTGTAATTAATCTGAGCAAAATCAAAGCATGACAGGGACGTGTCCGATTCTGGCTGTCAGTTGATCTCACCTAGTATCGGTATTGAGGGTTGAGGAAGGTTGCGGGAGCGTCGAAGAAGCCACACGGTCGACATTGTCAGTAACGATGACTCAAACTTACAAAGGAAGAGCAGAGATAGCGGTGACTAATGTTCTCTATAAAGTCAACCAGAAGACAAGAGAAAGAAGTACGAACAGAATTGGCAAACACTGATCCGCAACTATTTTGACAATTAATTAATGATTTGTATCATTTTCCAAGCAAATATGTCATAAATGTGTGTCTTTGTCATGCAGGTTTGCTTGTGGGGAAATGTGACTGTGGCATTTTTAACTGTTTTTAATTTGGAAGCAGAGCTGGTAGCTGAAGATGCTAACGCAATATTGGTTTCGGGTGTTTATCTTGGGGGATTGGATTTGTGCTACAGTAACATTACCAACACATTTTGTGCCCGTTCATACCAAGCAGCAATGCAGCGAGTCAATCCTGTGCTTCACACTGGCCCTTTACAAACCTATGGGTGACGTCACAGAGACGACAACCATGTTTTATATCGACCACGGTTCACAACCATCGCTCAGACCTTTTCTTCCTTTTTTAAATTTTACAAACTGGAGCATGAATTTGGTAACATGACCGAATGTGAAGCCAAACACAGTCCATCAACGTCAACTGACACAGAACTGCTCACCACTACACTGAAGGTCAGTTTCAACCTCACACATAAAGCCAACAAATACAATAATAATAACATTCGAGCACAAAGAGCTCTGGTGTCTGTATCAGTTTTACCTAATTCAGTTATAGCAGTTGCATCAGAGCCAAAAAAAAAAAAAAAAAAAAAAAAAGTGAATTAGTGCATCTCTTCTCACATGAGTTCAACTGGAACAACACCCTTACTACACAGTTGCTGTCAAACCAGAGCAGATAATGTGAACAACTACCTCGCCTTTTATTCTGTGGTTTTCTAAAGGCTCCCTGCCCGCTAACACACGGACATAAAATGAACCTGTCTGAGGTGTCTGATAATGAGTTTCACCTACAAATATAACCATACACAGTCTCTGGTTAGCGGTAAAGTCCTTCTGCACTTACCTGTGAGTGCGTTCACCTTCCCTCTGTCTGCTGCTGCCACTCTGAGCTGCAGACCGCCGCGCCTTGCAGGATGCCAAACCTCTCCAGAGCGCACATGATCCAACAGATGTGCAAACTGATATGATGTTATTGTTCAACATTTGATGCCATACTAAACTTCAGACTACAAGTACACACTTAGTACTCAAGTTAAAGAACTAATCAGATAAGACAAGATGTACTTTTTTAATACGACACTGACAATTTTTTTTCAAAATCAGTATCAGCCTGACAAATCCAGCATTGGTCAAACTCTAATGTCAGTTTCAGTTGCATCTGCCTGTCATAATGTGAACATGTGTGCTACCTCAGAATTACACCTGCCGGTTCAGTCTCTATTACTGGGGGCAGCTCCTTTAAGTACAGTTGCAACAACGACATCATTGCTACACTATCATAATGTTCCCGTATTAAATGTGAGGAAAGTTCAAAGGCAAGCCCCTTTAAATGAAGTCCGCCAGCTTCCCACAGTCATGGCGACAATTTCTGAAGCTAATCAAACCTACAGTTCAGCTCTGTGAAGTTGGCTTTTTTAAAAGTGTGACCATTCAAACAACATTAGTCTTGTCCAAAATGCTCATAACTCTCCAGTTCCTCTCCAGAGACACTTGAAATGTATAGAAATGTATAAAGATGTTGAAAAAGGCCAATGTAATCAAATCTTAAAGCAATAAAGTTTAAAATCAACACATGTGTGAACGCTGCTAACACTCCCCTCTCTGCAGACACCTGGAGTCAGGTTGCACAACCAGAGGCATCGTCTTTTTTTATTGTGTTAATGTGTTTCTCTTCCTTGTCAAAAGCCTGGGGCCTACTTTCCCCACAATGCAACTCAGCTGAAGACAGCCAACCTGTTAACTTGGAGCAGACATGAGGAGCGGGCTGCAGAAGTCTGCTCACTTCTATCTGTGTGATTTAGCTGAAGCTGTTCTTTGTATTGATTTGAATCCCACAGCATTAATGGTTACAAGTCCTTCCTGCTTTTTCTTGTTTCTGGTGCATTTATCCTGTCTGTAAATGTTAATAACTGCGTGAAACATCTAAAGAAAATATCTTAATCATAAACCTGCATGAGTCAAGTTGTGTGTATATTATTAGGCCACACATTCAGCTTTTGATTTGATTTCAGTTCCCATTATGATTTAAATAGGGCACACACAATTGCTAATACATAAAAAACGATACTAAATGCCGCCATCTGACCACTATCCCCAAACTGAAAAAAGTTTTCATTATTTTCCAAAAAAATGGCCAATGTTTCACAAATTTTCCACAGGTATGTCAGTTTATGAGCACAGCTGTACAAACAGTCAGAGAGCTTGGGGATGACGTCAGCATGGTTCAGTCATCCTCACGTGGCTAAAGTCACATTCATAATAACAATGTGAATGTGTTAGTGTTTTAGAAAGTGATTTAAATATCAATTCATAGAGATGCTGTGTCTTATGTCGAAGTTTAAACTGTATCAAAAAAACTAATCTGAAGCACCTTTGTCTTTTATCTGAACTTTGTATAGTTTGCACTGGTGTGGTTTCAGCTGTGGATAAAACATACAGTAAATAGAACAAAATGCGATTTTTGACAGATTCTCAGCTGAAAACAGTACAAAGGCGATATATTTAATGTTTTGCCTCATCAGCTTCTTTGATTTTTGTAAATTTGATGAATTTGATGCAGCAACACGTTTCAAACAAGTTGGGACAGGAGCAAATTTGTGAAATGCTTAATGATTGAAGTTTTAGTGTCCTAACTACTTATCAGCTTTAAGACTGTGTATGTCCATGTAATTAAAAAGGTAGAAAATGTAAAAAAAAAAACATTTAATAGTAAACAATAGTTGATCAGCAGAACGATGCTCTTTTATTACCTTGTTTTCTCAACATTCAAACATTCGCCCTCACCAGGTTTCACTTCAACACTGCACGGCTTCTAATGACTGATTTTAGCCTTGTTGCATCTCTTTAAGACATGAAGCGATATGAAGTCAGCAAAACTGAATGAGACAAGCAGGAATGCAGCAATGGTGAAAGTGAAAGTACTCATTAAATAGACTGTAAAAACACGTGCAGCAGAAAACAGCCGTAAACCAATCGCGTGCAGCCCCGTGAGATGCACCCTGCCTCCACATTCGTCCGTCTCTAGACATTGTCACTGCTGCCGGTTCGGCCAGTCACGTGGGCGAAGACCAAGTATATGCAGCCGACCACCAGGGAAATGCCCATGAGGATGTAGACCACGGTCATGGTCCAGAAGGAGAACAGGTACAGCGTCCTGTTGCAGTAGGGATTCACATTTGTTGTGTTCTTGTCGTAGTTGGGTTGGTAAATGGAGTAAGTCCACACATTACCTGGACACACAAGAAACCCGAGAAAAGATCAGCTTCACAAACACAGTCACAGTGTTTGGCTTCATACCAGAAATGATTGAAACAAAGACTTAAAGACATTTCAGACAGATGTAAAGCCAAAATTTTGTTACAATGGTTAAATGCAGTTTCAAACACTCAGTTGCCAGTTTATGAGGTCCACCTACCTGAAACTAACATAGTACAATACAAGGATCCTGCAACACATGCTGCCTTCATGGAGCTGATAATGTTTTTGTTCGTTTTTGTTCAAACTGACTCAGAGAGGTGTTGACTCAATTGCGTGATTACGCTGGAGGTGTGGTGTTGTTGAACAGTGTTCTGTTGTAATGAGAGCTGTTAATATTTAATCGTGATTTGACTGTTTGCCAGATAGCAGTTTGAGATGTCTCAATACACGAACACTCCATCTATCCACAAACAATCAAAGTATTTCCCTTCACTGTGGTGTCTTATCAAATAGACTAAATGTCACCTGCACTGTCTTTGGTCACGTTTCCCCTCTGTGGGCTCATTCATCAGCCTACCGCTGCTTAAACTCACCAGCAATAAACCAGCAGAAGAGAAAGACAGATATCAGTGAGTTCCAGCCCATGATGGATCGACTGAGCCTGCTTGGAGGGGCGTCTTCAGGCTCGTGGGTGCATGGCAAGCAGGAGAGCATCACCAGCACCAGGCTGAAGACTCCCAGCACTATCAGATAGATGGGGATGTGGCGCTGCCGCGGACAGTCATGCAGATATGTTGCACCTGTTGGAGTCATGCCATATTTCCACATATTTAGTCCTGCATTTGAAAACTGTACCTCCAAAAACAAACTGTCTGAAAACGTGCATCACTCACTCACCAATTGCAATCTCAGCAACGGGCATCGCACAAAGAACCACCTTTGAAATTACTGCAAGAGGAAAGAATATGTTCAGATGGCAGCACAGAGACTTGCAGCCTCTTTTCTGTACTTAATCTGAGCAAAATCAAAGCATGACAGGGACGTGTCCGATTCTGGCTGTCAGTTGACCCACCTAGTATCGGTGTTGGGGGTTGAGGAAGTTTGCGGGCATGTCGAAGAAGCCACACGGACATTGTCGTAAAGTAAAGGCGACCCTAACCTGCAAAGAAAGAACTGAGACAGAAGCGACTAATGTTATCCACAGCCAGGAGACAGGCAGCATCTCATTTACAGAGGTAACATTTTCTCCAGGGAGGAGGTCATTCAGATGAGTTGATGAGTTGGCAAACATTTATCAGCAACTGGTTTGACAACTATCGATATGAGCATCAAAATATTGGACTTGTTTTTTATGCAATTCACAGCACAGACTGAAAATCTGATGAGAGAGGATGTTGTGACATGAATTGCATGCAGTGAAAAAAAGCAATACTTGTGTGTTTAAATGCCAAAAAAACTGCACTTCCTCTAATGGCCACTTGAGGCTCAAAAACCAAATCAGTCCCCATAGACCCCCACATTAAAATGCCCAACTTTACAGCAGAAATAAACATGGTTTTGCTCTCTGTAGCGAATTTCCCCTTTCATGAAAACTGTACGCCGCTAATTTTATACGTCTAACTTACGCCTCGGCTCCACCCATGCTTCACCCCTTGCCCATTTTTGGATCAGCAAGGAGTTAGGCGGAGTCGGGCACTGAAAAGGTGGTGACAACCAGAGCCGCTGTCACTGAGCTTCACAATGGCTCTTCAGAAACCTGACGGTGACGTCACCGAGACTACGTCCATGTTTTATTTCGGACATGGTTCACACCCATTGCTCAGACCTTTCTTTCCTTTTTTTAATCGCATTAATAACTGAGAGATCTTCAAACAGGAACTTCAACATCATGAGCCACAATCGTAAGAGGACGCACATTTATGAACAGGGTCAGTGTCATTACGGACTTTTTCTGTGTAAATACCACTATACCAGTCAAAACAAAGAAATATCCCAAATCCTGGATCACTTCTCAACTAAAACTGAGCCTGAACCAGAAGCCTAAAGCTTTCAGGCTCCCTGAACTGAAATTTGACGTCAAATTGGAGGATGACTTTGGTAACAAGACTGAATGTGAAGCCAAACACAGTTCATCAACATTTAACTGACAGAACTTTTCACCACTACACTGAAGGTCAGTGTCAACCTCACACATAATACCAGCAAATAAAAGAATAATAACAATAATAATGATAATGATAATAATTTCAATATGTTCAAATTCAGATATCTCAATTGGATCAGAGCTGAGAACAAGTGGATTGGTGCATCTCTAGTGACATGTAAGAAATTTGAAGAAAACCATGCTGAATAAATGCTGTCCGATCAGAGCTGATAACATTAAACCACGACCTCACCTTTTATTTTATAATTTGCTTAAGGTCACTTAAAACAGCAACATAAAACTAATTTCTGGAGTCTAATAATGAGTTTCATCTGTAAATATAACCACACAAAGTTTAGTGTTAAAGTAGTAATTTAATGTGGGAAAAGTCTTGATTATCCTCCCACTCTTACCTGTGAGTGCGTTTACCTTCCCTCTGTGTGCTGCCGTGACTCTGAGCTGCTGACCCGCCGAGCTGCCGCGCCTTGTTGGATGCCAAACCTCCACCTCTCCAGAGCACGCATGCCCAGAGAGGCGTTCACATGTCAGCTGATCTCAAGGTAGCCGGTGCCAAAGGTACTCAAATCTTTTATTTCAGTAAAAGAAGTAAAAGCAGAAATGTGTCGAAATAAAGTAAAGAACAAAAGTGGTACCATCCAAATATAATTATCAAAAGGTCTCGTTTTAAAGGCCCATTTCAGAATAATGTGTATTATATTATTGTATGAGAATTATCATGGTAAGATAAGATAAAACTTTATTGATCCCACTCCAGTGAAATTAATCTGTTGCAATAATGGCAAGAATAAAAGGAGACATAGAATTCAACTATGCATTCGTACATTACGTACAAAAGGGTTTAAAAATATTAAAAACATTTCCTTGAAACTGAGCATTTTTGAATTGCACATGGTAAGATATGGATAACATTGTTTTGTACTATTGATGCATTGATATGTACATTACTTTAATGTTGCCGTGACAGTGAGCCATATCTTTTTACCAAACATACAGTCAGATAGCTTGTTTCACCAAGGGATCAATAAAGACAAATCTTTATCCATACTAATTCATCATCATTTATTTTTTTATTCTATTTCATAGCACTAATCTGAATCTGCAAAGTAACTTAAGCTATCAAATGTAGTGGAGCAACGAGTCAAACGTCGGCCCCCGACTTGATGCAGAGTGGAGGCAAAAAGCAGCAGCAGCTCTTCTTTAACATCTCACAACATATTTCTTCACTCGCTGTTCATGATAAAAATCCAACATGACATCAACACGGCTCTGTCATCCTCATGTGCCTGAAGTCACTGTGACCCCACAGAGGTCACAAGATGATTAAAGATCTGAGCAGGAAAGATGTTTTTTTTTGGTTGAACTGCTAAAGCTCATGTCCACACTGAGGACATTTTCGGAGATGAGGTCTCACAAGTTTCTTCATTTTAAGAGGTTAGTTGCATTTTAAATTTAAATTAAATTGAATGCATACAAACTTGAGTCTTCACAAAATTTCAGTATTTTAGAAAGCGATTTAGATGCTGGACATTTTTATGACCACATGGTTTTTAGTAGAATGGAAAAAAAAGGCAAAAAAAATGATTGAAACAAAATTTAAATAAAGTTTTGAGTCTGTACCCCTGCTAGGCCCCCACATGTGAAATCAAGACAGGCATGGGGTTGTAAGGCCCCTGCTGGACTTCTTGGCAACGAAAAAATGAATATACAATAAAATAAACAGACAGAAGTCACAAGAGTGTAAGAGGAAAATCGAAGCTGCGGAATGAATAGATGGACACACAAAAACACTCAACACTTCAACCACACTTCAAACACAAGTAATGGTGGTTTAATATCCTTCACTTTCAACAGCAGCATGAATACAACAGGCTCATGATAAACAAATGCTGCCAAATGAGAACAGATAAAGGTTAAATGAGCCTTTGTCTTTTATCTGAACTTTGTACAGTTTGCATTGGTGTGGTCTTCGCTGTGGACACATACAGCTGTGGCTACACAGCATTTTGACTTCCAACCACGATTCCAAAAAAAGTTTGGACGCGGTGAAGTGCTCTACAAGTGCTCTTTAAGAACTATAATACTTGTCAAGGATTTAAACCATCCAAATTTCCAATTTAACAAACTGACTTAAATTTTGATATTTCTGTTAATTATTTAATCAAAAGAAGGACACAAATGCGTATTAACAACATAAATAATATGAAAAGACAATTTTAATGACAGCTGGCTTCAGTAATTGTATCATCTACACCAGGGCTGCTTGGCTGGCATGAAAGATTCTCAAGCACATGAATGCACCATATGAAGACCCTTTCAATTTCATTCAGGCTTTGAACTTCATTAATATATCATGGCAAATTTAACAAAAGTGAAATCATATGCAATGTTTCCTTCATGTGCTCTGGTGCACCAGACTGAATGTCTGTTTCCAACAGTCATTTACAAATTAAGACATCACAATGTCAAAAACATGATCAGCAGCTTTCCCTGACATTAGCACCACTTGCTCCTATTTCTTTCTTTCTGTGTTTATGTCTGCAATGTAATCATGAATTTGTGAATTATTTTTTATTCATAAAATTTTTCTCTTTTCTTGTCACTCCAGACGAATGATAATTTGAAACAGATAAAAATGAATCTGTCTGCATGTAAATGTGGACTATTCTCCCATGCACCAAATCAAACGAGATAACAGTTTGAGTTACGATCAGAGACACACAGCTGTTACCAATATGAAGCATTTTGAAAGTGGATTAGAGAAAGAGGAAGAAGGAAGAGGCCCTGCTGACGTACAGCACCACTGCTATGCTGACGACACCCTGTTATATGTGCCATTAAAATCCACTTATCATACCAGCACAGCCCAATTTAAGGCCTGCCTTTCTGATATCAACTGCTGGACTTCTTACAACTTCCTCAAACTCAATGATGTCAAAACAGAAATTACCTTGTTTGCCACACCAAATTCTTGCTAGACTGTTAGAAACTTGTGTACGATATTGATTCTAGCCTATGTTTTCATGATCAAATTGGAATTGAGGCAACAGGGCTTTTGCAGTCTGGAACCTCAGAATCATCTGGAATGAGTTATCTGCTGAGATTAGGCTTGCTAAATCTATCATTGCTTTTAAATTGCTTCTTATTTTATATATATATATATATATAAAAGCTTTTAACCCTGAGTGAATTTTATTTTATTTTATTATCATTTCAACACTTTAACATTGTTAAAGAAGTGCTCTATATATCAAGTTTATTATTGTTGTTATTATATTTCAGATTGGTTAAGGTGCAATAGAAAAGTACAACTTGGATCTAGGCACATATTTAGCATCAACAGTAAACCAATCACATGCAACCCCATGAGATGCACCATGCCTCCTCATCGTCCTCAACGTCTCTAGACGTTGTCATTGTCGCTGGCTCTGCCAGTCACGCAGGAGAAGATCAAGTAAATGCAGCCGACCACCAGGGAAACACCCATGAGGATGTAGACCACGGTCATGGTCCAGAAGGAGAACAGGTACAGCGTCCTGTCGCAGTAGGGATTCACATTTGTTGTGATCTTGTTGTAGTTGGGCTGGTAAATAGAGTAAGTCCACACATTACCTGTAAAGAGACAGGAAACCAGAGAAAAGATCAGCTTCACAAACACAGTCACAGTCTTTGGCTTCATACCAGAAATGATTGAAACAAAGACTTAAAGGCATTTTAGACAGCGTTGACAGGATTTATAGATGTAAAGAGTAGAGATGCACTGATACAACATGAGGTCTGTTATCATGCTGATTAAGGACGTTGACTGCAGCTAACTAATCCACTTCACAGACATTGTTTATAATGGCTTATAAAACGTTTCTGTCTCTTTTCATGTGATATCCTCTGTGCATGTGGCTCCTGTGTTGCTTGTAAAAATGTCCACTAATTGTATAATTCCCACTTTCAGGGGTTGTGAGACAGATTTTGGATACAGATTTTGTTTAATCGCCGGTGTTTCAACCACCCTTTGTTTTTTTTTAAGACATCGTTTTGAGCAGTGTCATTTGCATAAATACACTTTTCTGTCTTTTTCTCCAATATGTGTCCTAACAGTAGTTTGACTGTTTGCCAGGTATCTGTTTGAGATGTCTCAATACACAAACACTCCTGCCAACCACAAACAAATTATTTCCCTTCGCTGTGGTTTCTTATCAAATAGCCTAAATGTCACTTGCACTGTCTTTGGTCACGTTTCCCCTCTGTGGGCTCATTCATCAGCCTACCGCTGCTTAAACTCACCAGCAATAAACCAGCAGAAGAGAAAGACAGATATCAGTGAGTTCCAGCCCATGATGGATTGACTGAGCTTGCTTGGAGGGGTGTCCTCAGGCTCGTGGGTGCACGGCAAGCAGGAGAGCATCACCAGCACCAGGCTGAAGACTCCTTGCACGATCAGATGGATGGGGATGTAGTGCTGCCGCGGACAGTCATGCAGATATACTGCACCTGTTGGACACACAGGATGTGACGACAGCAGATAAGTCGTGCCATATTTCCACAATATTCAGTCTTGCATTTGAGAAAAAATGTTCAAAATGTCTGAAAACGTGCATCACTCACTCACCAATTGCAATCTCAGCAATGGGCATTGCACAGAGAACCACCTTGGAGATTACTACAAGAGGAAAGATTATGTTCAGATGGCAGCACAGAGACGTACAGCCTCTTTTCTGTATTTAATCTGAGCAAAATCAAAGCATGACATGGATGTGTCTGATTCTGGCTGTCAGGTGATCTCACCTAGTATCGGTGTTGGGGGTTGAGGAAGGTTGCGGGCACGTCGAAGAAGCCTTGCAGTTGACATTGTTGTAAAGTAAAGGCGACTCTAACCTGCAAAGGAAGAGCTGAGACAGAAGCGACTAATGTTATCCACATTTTAAAAAGTGAGCCAGGAGACAAGCATAAGAAGTGCAAACACAAGTATTAGGTAAGTCATTCTTTCACAGCCTTGGTCTTCAAAAGCAGCATCTCAGGGCTGCTACAGTAACATTTCCACCACGTTTTGCGCCCATTCATAACAAGCAAGGCTCGAAAGGCTACTTGAGGCTGGCTCAAAAACCAAATCAGTCCCCATAGACCCCCAAAATAAAATGCCCAATTTTACAGCAGAAATAAACATGGTTTTGCTCTCTATAGCTAATTTCCCAGTTCATGAAAACTTCACGCCATGAATTTTACAAAACTCGCTCACTCAGCTCCACCCACGCTTCACCTCTTGCCCATTTTTTTGTTAGCCGGGTGTTTGGCGGAGTCAGGCACTGCCAAGATGGCAGCAGCCGGAGCCGCTGTCACTGAGCTTCACAATGGCTCTTCATAAACCTATTGGTACCGTCACAGAGACCACGTCCATGTTTTATTTCGGACAAGGTTCACACCCATAATCAGAGGACACACAACTCCAAAGCTCCTTGACAAGCACCAACAGGGACATCTCCAACAGAGACTTTTTTGTGTCATTACGGACTGTCAGTTTCTGTATAAATACCACTGTACCAGTCAAAACAATGAAGAAATATCCCAACTTAACTAAAACTGAGCCTGAACCAGAAGCCTAAAGCTTTCAGGATCCCTGAATTGAAATTTGAGGTCAAACTGGAGCATGAATTTGGGAACAAGACTAAATGAGAGGCCAAACACAGTCCATCAACATCAGCTGAGGCAGAACTGTTCACCACTACACTGAAGGTCAGTTTCGCCTGTGACACAGCAACATAAAACTAACGCTGTATCTCTGGTTAGTGTTAAAGTCGGAATTTAATGTGGGAAAAGTCTTGATTATCCTCCCACACTTACCTGTGAGTGCGTTTACCTTCCCTCTGTGTGCTGCAGTGACTCTGAGCTGCTGACCCGCCGAGCTGCCACGCCTTGTTGGATGCCAAACCTCCACCTCTCCAGAGCATTCATGCCCAGAGAGGCGTTCACACGTCAGCTGATCGGAAAGGTTAGTGGTGCCAAAGGTACTCAAATCTTTTATTTCAGTAAAAGAAGTAAAAGCCGAAATGTGTAGAAATACTCTGTTCCAAGTAACAACATTTGATGAAAGTAAGGAACAAAAGTGGTACCATCCATCAAAAGGTCTCGTTTTAAAGGCCCATTTCAGAATAATGTGCCACAATTGAAAGCATCCTCTGCCTCAGTGTGACAGTGTGGTATGGCAGCTGCACGGCACAGGAGAGGAAACAACTGGCACGGGTGGTTAAAACTGCACAGGGCATCGTGGGCTGCCCCCTTCCTGACCTAGACTCTATATATGAAGGCCGGGTCAGGAAGAGGGCAAGATCCATTGCCACGGACCCCAGCCATCCGGGCCACAGACTGTTTGTATCGCTACCATCAGGAAAGCGGTACAGGAACATCCGCACCACCACTAACAGACTAAGGGACAGCTTCTTCCCCAGAGCTGTTAGAGCTATCACCCCCAGCAGCCCCTCACTGCAGTGAGAGACTGTGAGAACTGTGAACCACTGCACACCGCACTTTACACCTACACCTCCACCTCCACCTGCACCTGCACCTTCTGTGTACTTAACTTTTAGGTCCACACATATACTTAACTAATTATATACATTTTAGTATATTGGCACATTCCATTTTCATTGGCATATTTTATTGTCCACTGGTATATTTTATTCTGTCGGTACATATCACTGTGTATTTTTTTTATTCTGTCGGTACATTTCACTGTGTATATTTTATTCTGCTTGTATATTTTATTCTGTTTGCACATTTCACTTCCATATTTTATTGTTTATTGTTTAGTATATTTTATTGCCTTAGTATATTTTCATTCTGTTATATTTTTAATTGCTTTACGAATATTTTTATTGCATGTTGGTTTATTATGTCGGTTTATTTTATTGTAGTATCTTAATTTTATTCTTTCTAGTCTTCTTATCTTTCTTACCATCTGTTCCTAACATGGGGGTTGCAATGAAAATTTCATTGACATGCGCAATGTGAATAAAGACTCTTGAATCTTGAATTATATTATTGTATGAGAATTATCATGGTAAGTAGTAATTGCTGGTTAACATTTTACCTCTAAAGCTGTCGATTTCTTCACTCGCTGTTCGTGATAAAAACCCAACATGACATCAACACGGTTCTGTCATCCTCATGTGTCTGAAGTCACTGTGACCCCACAGAGGTCACAAGATGATTAAAGTTAGATGGTCCTGTCGTTTCATTTGAAGAGGTTAGATGCATTTTAAATTCTAGTGAATGCACGCAAACTTAAGTTTTCACAACATTTCAGTATTTTAGAAAGTGATTTAGGTGTCAATTCGTTGAGATACAAAGTCTTGCCAATGGGTTTCAATGATCTAAAACATTTGTGCTGGACATTTTTATGACCATGTGCTTTTTAGCAGAATGAAAGAAAAAGGACAAAAAAATGAATGAAATGAAATGTTCATGAAAGTCAAATGAAGGCATTCTGAGTCTGTACCCCTGCTTTGCCCCACATTTTAAATCTAGACAGGCCTGGGGTTGTCAGGCCCCTTTCAGGCTTCCTCTGCAATACATGGAAAAAAAACTGCAAATGACCAGACAGAGGCCTGGCACAAGAGTTGTCACAGGAAAATCTAAGATGCAGTTAGAACAGATGGTTAAATGAGCCTTTGTCTTTAATGTGAGCTTTGTATAGTTTGCATTGGCGTGGTTTTAGCTGTGGACACACGCAGCTGTGGCCACACAGCATTTTGACTTACAGCTGTGATTCCAAAAAATGTTTGCACATTGTATAAAACATAGTCAATAAAACAAAATGGGATCATTTGCTAATCTTTTTTTGACATATTCTCAATTGAAATGCAGTCAAGTCTCAGACTGTACATTTGTGCATATAATTTAAAAGGTAGGTTTGACAAACATTTTGGAAAAGAGAGTTCATCAGCAGGATGTTGATGCTGTTTTGTTATCTTATTTTCTCTAAACTGCACCAGGGTGCACTTCAATAGTGCACAGTGACTGATTTTAGCCTTGTCTAATTTCTTAAAGATGTGAGGTGATTTGAATTCAGCAAGACGTCCAGGAATGCAGCAATGTTGAATGAGGTGAAAGTATTTCGAAAATATATGCTGTTAAAATATAAGATATCAAACTTATTTCAATACTTTAAACCCTCCAAGTAATTAAATATATTGACTTAAATTGATAATTATTCAAACATAAGAGGTTTTTAAAGCGCAAATACAAATGAAGATCAACAACATAAATAAACTGATATGACAATTTTAATGACAGCAACAACAACAAAACACATGAATTCCCACACATTTATTAAATTGTGGCAGCCCGCCACAATACATCACCTGACACATATTGATTTACTGTTATTTCGCAGCTGCACGCCCCACTCTCACTCTCTTTCTGTCCCTGGAGTGATTTTGTTGCACTAGTGTTGTTGGATTGACATGTCGACATCGCCGTTTTGTTTATGGGTCAGAAGCTCCGTCCAAAATTGTTTTAATGTACATTTCTCTGCTGCACTTTCAGTTCCAGGTTGTTTTATTTAAATGTTTTAACATAGTGAAGGATTAATGTATTGGACGATTGCATTTTAAGTTTTGGGTTGCCTGGTCAGACCTGCTGCAAGTGGATTTTGAAGCTAGCTTAACCCAGGTTGTTGTTAGCATGGGAGCTAGCCAATGCCACCAACCTGAAGGAAACCACGGCTAACTAATGTGCTTACAGGAAGTTGATCCATTGCAGCAGGTCCAGTTTTGGGTGTCAGTAAGTCCTGTACCCAATAGGGCCTTCTGTGTGTAATGTTATGAGTCTGGGACCCCCTGGGTAAGTCTCACCCGCTGCACCAAAGACCTACTGTTTTACCCCTATCTCCACTCCATTTTCTGGCCATAGCTTCTCTCCCCAGCGACCACCACCCACGACCCTACAAGTCCAAATCATGCCTCCGCTCACCTCAAAGCTGTCTCAGAGCTGGAGAGGAGAATATCCACCCTGTACCAGATTGCAAATTGGTCGCCATGCTGTTACGACCACAGCCGCCAGGAAACTGGACTGGAGACTGTCCCAGGTCTGAATGTCACCACTGCCCAGGCTGCAGACCACTGGATCCAGCTGGGCTCTCAGCCAAAGGCTCTGGTCAGCTCCACTCCTGGCCAGAAGGAGCTACGGACTGCAGCTCGTAAGGGTAAGCATGATGGCCCACCTTGCCTTCACTCACTGGTCGTCCCCCCCATTGTCTCTGGACTCTGACGGCCCCTTGTCACCACCTAAACTCTCCACGGCAGTATCCAAATTGTCCGTGTCTCCTGTTGACTGTTGCTCTCAACACTTCACAACCCTGCTCACTTCTTGTCTTGCAGTCCCTCTCTGGTTCAGACCTCCAAGCCCCCCTCCTCCTGCTGCACTGATTATTGGTGACTCCATAGTTAGAAAGAGTTAATCAAAAATGACCGTTGTCAAGGTTGGTTGGCAGATTCCATCTGTTTTAACGTCCAACGATACCGCCAAGCAACAGTCCACAGTACTCAAGCACAACTTTAACAGTCTTTCTAAACGGCTCAAGGATCTCTGGTCTGATCCCCTCTTTCCGTTGAGGTGTAGGGGTTTTATCTCTACACACGGCTGCAGTCAGTATGCTCCTCACACAACACAGAGATAGTATTCACGCCAGTCCACAGAGCTCCTGCGCCTGAGCTGCAAACATTCTCCATGCTGTCTCCACCATCAAACAAGAATGGCAAATCATTCCTGCAGCACACCTGGACACTGAGCAGAACTCTTCTTCACTGCCACTGACGTTCCCCATTTTGCTCACTAGCTCCACCCAGAGGCCCGTATTGTTCAGAGCGTCTGTCTGATCCAGCCAAGTCAGTCATGTCAAGCCTAGCTCTCTTTTCCAGGTGTGTATATCTAAGCCTTCCTTGGCTTCAAGGTTTTAAAGTCTGACCCCGCTGCTTCTTTAAAGTCAAGAGTCCATGCCACACCTTTTCTGTAGTCCTTCAGATTTCAAGAGTGGGAAAGGTTACGGTGTCATTCACTGAGCCTACCAGGCCAGAGACCCCTCTAAGTCATTTCTGATTGACTTCATTTTAACAAACAGAAAAGAAAAATTAGTGACCCAGGAGAATTTGAGCTCAGTTGTACTGATCATTGTCCAATAGCTGCCATTCAAAGTACGAGGGTGAAAAAACTAGATCTGTTGATTCACATTCACGTCTCCCAACCACCATCAAGTGTCTTTCCGAAGTTTCCATCATAAGTAAATTTAAAACAGGTTCAGGTCAATCCCCGCATTTTGACTGTCTTGCTTTTTACTTTAATCTCAGCACATCACAGTATACCCACTACGATAAACTAGACCACTGTACCCAAACACTCGGATAAAACAGGCTGCACATGGGCCGTGGGATAATAAGCAGATGGCACAGCTCCACGAGCTGCCTGACTTATGATGACTGAAGGTCACTGGACGTTCTTCAGTTCAAGTTCTCATTTGGGTCTGTCCTTCAGTTCTGCGGCTTTGTTAACTGAAAAGAGCTGCCGCCAAGTAACTTTTGCGTTAAACAAAATGGAGAACGGCCTCCAAATCACTAAAACTGCGCCTGCATGCTGGTGAAGAAGAAAGTCTGCAGGGCAGACAAATACAGGGAAACAGAAAGAGGTGTGTGTGTGTGCAGGAAGAGACCAGAGCAGTGTGTTTGTGTGTGTGTGTGTGTGTGTGTGTGTTTGGAAAGAAATGACAACAGCAGGGAAAAGCGAGGTGAGCAGATTAGATCAGAGTAGTTTGTGAATAAACACTTCAATAAGGTGGAGAATTAAAAAGAATGTTAAAAGGTCAGATAAGATATAACCTACTAGAAATAGGCTGAAACATTTTTTCAAATACTATCAATACTCCACCCCGACACAGTTGCACTGTAGCACACACTGTGACGACTAATAATATATTAAGTATAATAACACACAATACTTTGGCTGCAGTTTGTCTTTTGAACATACTGCTGAAGTCACAAACAGCAGCTCCACATCTGCCCCGCAGATCACCTTTTGAATAATAGAAACTTTATTTACTCTCTCTGTCACTGTGCTTGGACAATATTTGCGTAGTTTTAGTTAGATACACAGTACACCTCTGAATGCAAAATTTGCAAATGCAACTGTAGCACCTTTGTTTGTCCATCAGCTTCCGCCTGGGTGGACGGCTTGGTGTGGTTGCCAGGGTAACCAGGCGATGCTGTCACAAGTCTGTGAGGCGGCGAACACAGACGCACCACAGCAAACCTCTGCTCCACAACTGCACACGAGATGTTGGCTGGGATGATGTCATGTGCACTGTATATTTGAGTGAGGGAGCATGAACGTGTCAAACCTCAGCAGAGGTGTGTGTGTGTTGGGTATTATCTTCTGCAGAAGATGGTTCAGAGGTCTAACTCAAGGTTTCCCTCCACCTTAAATTTCCTCTCCTGGCATTGATTAAACACATAAAAACTCTGTTCATCAAAATTAAATCTTTTAGTTTTCTTCCATGAAAAAAACCCTTCATGCCTTAAAATGGCTTTTAACTCTAACACCTTTGCATTAATTTAATATGTGCAGAACTACAAATATGCAAACAGCCCCTGCCTCCATCTTCACCCACCCCTCCGCCGCTCACCTGAGGCTCGAGCGTACCTGCTCACCTTTCACTACGCTCGTCCAACACACGAACAGCACTTTCTGGAAGAAAACCCTGAAGGAAAACTCGTCCCATGTGCCAAATTCACTTGAATTACTGTTGTTTGAAAAGAGACATAGACAGTTAAGTTGTGAAACAAACTGTTAACATGCAGCTCTTCATGAGCATTGCAGTTCTGCAGGAACTCCCATTATGCACCACATTTTCCAACCTGGCTGCTGTAGTCATGGATACATGCAAAAATACCAAATACCACACTGACCTTATCTTGCTAAGCACTAGCAGCACAACAATGAGCTTTATCATGACATGCTTTCTAGGTGAACAAACCCTTGAAGTTCATAATCCCCAAACCACATAACGACGTCTGCGTGCTAACGTTGGCTAACACTGCCTAGCTCACTGCAGATTTGTTGGACAGTAAATGGACAGAACACAAGTAGAATAAACTCACAGGTTGACCATGTTGGCTCGTATGTCCCCAGGACAAATGGGTGGAACAGCGTCGAGCTTCAGTTCACGTTTCGTGGCACAGCTGGTCTGTTTTTGTGTCAAAAACAGTGAAATCCAAAATGGCGACTGCGCTCTTGAGTTTTCTCCATCTTGAATTTTCAGATTCTTTAGTGATACAGCGGGAATCACCATTTTTCCTTTTCACAACCATGTCTATGCAATCGTTTGGAACCCAGAGAATGGTGCTGTACCGGATTTAATCCTCCAATGCAGGCTTGATGATTGGTGAGACAAGCGTCCCCAGCCACCCAATTAGAGATTGGCTTAGACCCCGCCCTTTCAGGCAGCTTAAGAGACAACAAGACATAAAACCGCTGTGATTTTCTATAATGAAAAATACAGTTTCAGGAAAATTATTTCAATTTTTCCAGTTTTATATTTTTCTTCGGCTTATGCCCTCATTGCCAGTGGAGGAGGTTTGGGGCAGCAGGCGGGTACAGGTGGCTGCATGTAGCCTTGGTGCATGGGGCGCATGCTCTACCAGGTGAGCTACCTGAGCACCCCCATTACATTGATTAGAAGGTAAAATGAACTTATGCACATACCCTTGTGGTTAAGAAGGTAGTTTTAACAAAATCCTGAGCTACCATCTGACAGAAATACACTTCCTGTTTCTACAGAGTTCCCACATCACACATTTCCACACATTTTTCTCTTTTAATTCTGCAGATGATAAATACAACATGTCTTTCTATCATGATGACCTGTCTGTTACCTTAATATTTAGTATCTGATAGGAATGAAACTCATCTGACACAGTGTGATCTGTGTTGTGAATAAATGTTACACAATAGAAACCATAAAGTGAAGCATCAAAACTGTTGGAAACAAAGCACAGCATTAGGTATCATGTCGTATTTCATATATGCTTAAGACGTCATCAAATCATTGTCTAGTAAAGTGCATGATGGGTAACATGTGGAGTACGACTGGTTCCATGAGTCTAATGTGAACGTGTTTTATAGAGCGCAGTCCTGAGACAAACCGTCAACAATCATGAGCATGAAAGTAAAAAACAAAGTAACTACTGTACAAATTACAGCTCAACATGTAAACAATGCGTCTCATTTATCTTTTGGAAGGATGGCGGGAGAAACTCCTGGTAACAGAATGCAAAGCAGCTTCTGCAGACGTAGGAAGGGCTCAGCATTGAAGAAACAGTTACAGACATCGTTCATAATCAGTAAAATCTGGAGCGTCTCAGACTCAAGCATGTACCGTCCGGGGCTGCCAAAAAGAAGGCGGTGACAGATTATTCTTGTGTGTAAGTATGAAACAGTCACATTAATTTTCATTTTAACATTAGACATTCAAACAAAGACTGAAAGACCGCTGCATTGTGAACTGTGCCGCCGTCCATCCCACAGCATCCCACAACAGGAAAGTGCCTCTTGGGTTTTGGTACATGCGCAGCAGAAACACAAACAGCATCGTGTGCAGCCCCATTAGATGCACCTGACTCCCTGTCCGTCTGTTCGTCTTCAGATGTTGTCGTCGGGGTCGGCTCGGCCACACAGGTAGAAGCAGACGAGGACGCAGCAGCCGCAGAACAGGAACAGGCCGAGGAGGATGTAGACCAGGGTGGTGGTCCAGAAGGCAAACAGGTACAGCGTCCTGTCGCAGTAGGGCTCCACGGTTGTCGTGTTCTTGTTGTAGTTGGGCTGGTAAATAGAGTAGATCCACACATTACCTGGACAAAAAAGAAAAGATCAGATTCACACCTACAGTTACAGATTTTGGCTTTAGATCTTAGACTGAAGGCGTTTCCTCACTAAACGACATGGCCTCCCGAGATTTCAGTATTCCACAGTATTGACAACATTTTATTTTCCATGTGGATCTACTGGGTTTCTGTTCAGCTGTGTCGATTTAAAACAAGGGACGTGGATCTCCAGCAGAAATAGATGGACATCTAGTGGCCAATGCATGTTACTGCACTCTGTTGATGCTTCAGCTTGTTCAGCTCCATGAGTTGCAGCCTCCTCAGAATGGGAACGGAGGCAAACAGTGATATTTCCTCCATTAGGACATTTTGTAGTTCATAATCACACTTACACCTCAGCCAATTATCAAAAAGAAAAGCAGGCTGTGTAAAAATCACTGTCTATTGTTTTTTAAGTTATATGGCCTAATATCAAGTTTTGTGCTATGGTAACCTTCATACGCTCATTTGCCAGATTATTAGGGACACCTTGCTAAAACTAATGTCTAATTCAGCAGCCCAGCAATAAATTCTACCATCATTGGGGCTGCAAAATATTGGCAAAAACTGGCATTGCGATATTGTTTTCTTTTTCGGTATATTGTATATTTCAACATTAAAGTTTCACAGACACATGCAGTGTGAAAGTCACGTACAGATATAGAATTAACAATAATATTTTTCATCATTTGGGTACTAAGCCTGTCCTCGTACAACAAAATAAAACACAGCTCCAGTTCCTACCACATTTTGGTTCAGCCCTGTGCGGCCCCTACAGAAATCAGCATGGACTCCACTTTCGGTTTTGGTTTTACCGATGTGACTCTGACACCGAGATTAGATTCCAGGTGTGGCTGCATGGGCTTGTTTTCCACTAGTGTGATTCAATTTCCAATAACTCCAGAGCTGTAAACAGCACCATACATTATATTTATACAACCACAATAACAGATATCTATTTCAGCTCCTACACTATTATAGTAAATCACTTCAGTTGATCCAAATTAAAAAGGATCATCATATCATGTATATGAATTTGCTTGGTCCTCCATCAAGATTACCTCGCTTTCATACCAACTAGAATTATCACCTCGTAGTTGTTTTCCTCCACCAAGCGGTCAAGCTGCAGTTTACATCCATGTCTGTCCAGACTCGTATATTATATGTAGCGAAGACTTTGAAGGAATTTAATAAAAGGTATTTGAAGTTAACAATATATTGCCATGTATGATTCCAGTGATTAATTTCCAGTGAGAAACATGCAAATCTTCACTTAGAGACTGTTTTTCCAGAGCACCTGAGGCTCAATATCAGCAGAACCAATGAGCTTGTGCTGGAACGCAATGCTTTGTACTCCTTCCATCCTATCTTGTGTGAAATGATGACATAATTATCTAATGACTTCTTGAGTTGTAGCCAAAAATGTGTTGTGTGCGTGGTCACAGTGACGTTTAGTTGCCTAAACAGTTCATCCTTGAGTCCAAGTGAACATTTGTGCCACATTCGAAGAAGTTCCATGAAGGCGATGTACGTACGGACCTGAAAACATAATGCCTCTGGCCACGGCTTTGGCCAGCGCGGAGGCATAACAACGACTGTCTAAAGATGTAGAAGAAATCCCAAGTTTGGAAGCATTTTAAGATCATGCTAAGTTAAACTGGGGTACAGTCTGCCGCTGTTTAAACTCACCAGCAATAAACCAGCAGAAGAGGAAGAAAGACGTCAAGGAGTTCCAGGCCGTGCAGACTCGACTAAGCGGGTTGGTGGTGCCGTCTTTGGGCTCATTGGCGCAGGGAAGGCAGGAGAGCAGCGTCAGCGTCAGGCTAAAGACTCCCAGCACTATCAGATAGATGGGGATGTGGTCCTCCTGCGGGCAGTCATGCAGATATACTGTACCTGTTGGACACACGGGGGAGATCACATTTTTTACAATACTGAGGAAAGAAGATTTTCACAAGTGCAGAGAGATTCTGGCTTTCCAGCATTTCAAAAACCAGAACATTTCAGTGAAATCAATGCTTCACTGCGACAGAAATTTACTTCAAACGTGAACAAAATGTCTGTAAATGTGCATCATTCACTCACCAATTGCAATCTGAGCAATGGGCATGGCACAAAGAACCAACTTTGAACAAGCTGCAAGAGGAAAGAATATATTCAGATGACAGCACGGACGCTTTGAACACCTTTTCTGTGCTTAATATTAAATCAAATTCTGACAGGGATGTGTCTGATTCCGACAGCTGATCTCACCTAGTATCGGGGTGGGGGGTTGAGGGGGGCTGCGGAGGTGCTGAATAAGTCCAGTGTTCGACATTATTGGTAATGAGGACTCCAACCTACACAGGAAGATAAAGAACTGTGACAATGTGTGGACAGTTTTCAAGTGATCTTCATCAGCCAGGAAACAAGAAGAAAAGTAGGTTTTAAATCTGTAAAGTTAAGATGACAAGAACGCCTTTAATTTCCAGAGGTAACACTTTCTGCAGGGAGGATGGTGTTAAAGCTGAAACGAATCGTTAAAGAATAAATTACTCAATAAACAAACATTTATCAACAACTATTTGTTGCACCCCAATCCGAAAAAAAACCTTTGACTATATGAACATCATTCTTCTTTTGGAGGCTCCAGAGGGAGTCGCGTGACTGCCTCATGTGATGTCACTTGAGTCAACATTGGTTGGGTTTGGAGGCTGAAAATGAGAGCGTGGATGTGAGGAGTGAGAAAGAAGCGAGCTTAGCAGACCTCTGGAGCCTGATCCACATCTCTGCTTGAGGTCAGCGGCTCAAGGCTACATTGCACAACGCGCCTGAATCTCCGACTTAACTGTTGGCAGCTGTGTTGCATCGTGGGTAATGTATGCAAATGTGCGGAATAACAAAGATGATACCTCAGGTTGTGCTGCATGGAGGGTTCTTCTCTTAACTGTCTGTCAATCTGTGAAGTGCTCTGTTCATTCATTTGTCAAAGTTGGCTCCACTTGTTTGAAAACATTTCATTTATAGATGTAAACTGGAGACATCTTTGGAGTTTTTTAAGTCAGTGTATTTAATTGTCCACATTTCCCAACATGCAACTGGAAAGTGTAGTTCATTAGACCCTGACGCCTCTTGAATTCCCACACACCCATTTATAATGAAGGTTTTTTGCTCAAAATTCAAGTCTCAAGCCCAAGCCAGACAACCCTGATGGCATCACTATGACGTAATCAGGGTCATCCTTTTAAATACTTTCGAAAGCTCCCTTCAGAGCCATATAAGACCTCATACAGCAGCATTTCCGGGTAGAGTCGTGCTCCTCGTGACGAGTAAATGGAACTTGATTCAGGCAGAACATGAACAGAAGTGTGATTCATCTCAACTTTCAATTAAATTTCATTTTAACGCAGTTCCTAATTATGAGGGTCCTGCAGCAGGCCGAACATATGATTAGAGGACACAGTGACATGAATGGCACACAGTGTGGATTCAAGGCGCAGGTCACGTTCACACACTGCAGCAGCACTCTACTTTAAAGTGAATTACAGCAAAGAGGTTTGACTACATTCCCCAAGCAGCCAGTCGGACCAATATTACAGGAACAGCAGCAACAAGAGACAAGCTGTGGCTTCAAGACAGGCAACAGAAAGGAAGCAAATTCATGAAAACAACTAGAGACACTGAGTGAAGCTGAAACATGAATGGTTTGGTCCCAGTTTAAACGTTAAGAAGCCTAGTTTTAAATTACATTTTGCACTTTAAATTAATCATGACTGAAAAAAAACACAACAGGTAAAGAAAGATGGACTTTGAGCCCTTTCACAATGTAAAGTTTCACACAACACTCAAACAATGTTTTAAACTTTGGCAAAAACTGTCCTCGCATGCTACACAAATGCTGTCAAACCCGCAGTGATAACGTGCAACAGCGGCCTCGCCTTGTTTTTCAGCGCGTCCCCCCACCCTCCCCTCTGCAGCACACCGGCATGAAGTTAACCGCTGGTGTCCGATAATGGGCTCCGACCACAACCAGGCTGTAAGTCTGACGCAAAGTTGGTGCGAAAGGAGCAGTTTAATGGTTGAAAAGCCTTCTTTCATCCTCACACACTTACCTTCGCTTTACCTGTCCCGTGTCTGCCGTGCTGTGTGACTCCGAGCTGCAACCGCGCCTCACAAGATGCCAAACCTCCACCCGTCGGGAGCGCGCATGCCCAGACAGGCGTTCACGCGGTCAGCTGATTGTAAAAATGACTCGTGACGCCTGGTCAAAGTTAGGAATACCACAGAGTAGAGAAGTAAAAGCCCTGTATTCAACATTTTATTGAAGCAAAGGTATTGAAAAAAAGTATTGAAAAATTATTAGTATTGAAAAAATTAATTATCATAAGTGTTAAACCATACAAGCCCAAAGTGCTCATTATGCAGAACGGCCCATGTCAGAATAATGTATATTAAATTATTGAATCAGTGCATTCGAAAGTGCATCAGCTTGTAAATGTCAACAGGAGATCAATAAAGTTGTCTGTATCCATACTAATACATCATTATTTATTTGTTGATCATATTTGGTATCATTCATCTGCATCTGTAAAGTAACTTAGATTATCAAATAAATTTATTATAAAGACACAGAGAATGGAAATACTCCTGTAAAGTACCGCAAAATTGTACTTAAGTACAGTTCTTGAGGAAATGTACTCAGTTACTTTCCAGCACTGTTGCTCATTTACATAATATCCCTAAAAAGTGATTTTTTTTCTCGTTTCCTTTGCTTGCTGTTCACGATGAAACACAAAACCGCGATCCTCCTGTACCTGAAGTCACATTCATGATAACAATGTGGATGTTTACAGCTGGGATTATTGTGATAAAAAATAATGTTTATTTTTCCTGACTCTTGCTTTGTTCTTGTGAAATACTGGATATTTTCTCTCTCAGGGGCATCTAATGTAAAAACCCTCTAAGTTAAACAAGGTCAAATAATTTTTAGGTTTAACTGCTCAAGCCTGAGTCCACGCTACAGCCATTTTCTATGATGAGGTGTCACAGGAAGCTACAGGCCAAAAAGCTAATAAGTTTGGGAAGTGAGGGGGCCAATAGATTATAAAGAAAAAGCATTTAAACTTCAGGCTTCACACTTCTTAAATTTCAGTATTTTAGAAAGTGATTTAGATGTCTATTCATTGAGATGCAATGTGTTATCTCAGAGTTTAAACATTAAAAAAATAAACTGAAATGAAAGAAAAAATAGAAACAAACAATTGAAACTAAATGTAAATAAAAATGCTGAACATTTAAAGCAAACCACACTGCAGGCAGTTCCCTTCACCTTCAAAAGCAGAACTGAAATAAAACAGGCTCAGGCTCATGATATACAAATGCTGCCAAATGAGAACAGATAAAGGCTGAATGAACCTGCCTGTTGCTGCTGTGGCTGCACACTGAGCAGCACCTGCAGTAATGTTGCAGTCAAGTCTGTGACAGTGTGTCTCCAGATAATTAAAAGGTAGAACATGTCCAAAAATATTTAGCATATCAGCAAAATGCTCACTTATTTTCTCTTTAAATATATCTTTAACATGTGTGGTCGTCCATAAAATTAGACAGTTATTTCAATAATTCAAACCTTCATGATAATGAATCGACTTGAATCGAATGTGATATTTAGCTGTCGTAAAAAAAAACACTCACACTTTGTTAGTTATTTAATCAGAAGAAGATGTTTTTAAAATGCAAATAACAACATAAATAACAATAACAGCAAGAAAACACATGTGACAACATTAAATTAATGATATATTAAATTAAATTAAACACACAAAACACCAATTTTGGCAGCAGTTTGTTTTTTGATTTACTGCTGAAGTCACAACCGACACCTCACCTGCAAATCTGACCAGCAGATCGGCACAGAACATCTTTTGAATAAAAACTTTATTTACTCTGATCTGTCACAGCGCTGAGACAATATTTGCTCAGTTTTAGTTATATACACAGTACACCTATTAATCAAAAATTGTGAATTCAACCGCGGCACCTTTATTTGTCCTTCAGCTTCCACCTGGGAGGTCGGCGGTTCCCGGGGCTTGATGTAGTTGCCAGGGCAACCAGACGATGCTGTCACAAGTCTGTGAGGCAGACGCTGGAGGACGTCTCAACGTAGATGCAGCGTCGGTATCCTGAACGGGACTGGCCGCCTCGCAGGTCGATCACGTGGCTCCTGCCCCTTTCGGACTCGGCCGTCTGGAGTCGAGCCTCGCCGAGCACCGAGTCCCACAGCAGACCTCTGCGCCACAACTGCACGCAACAAGACGCAGACTAGAACAACTGTGTGTGCAGTAAGTGAGTGTGTGTGTGAGAGAGAGAGGAGGGGTACAAACCTCAATAGAGATGTGTGTGTTGGGGTATCTCCTGTAGAAGATGGCTCTGAGGTTGAACTCGGGGTTTCCATCCGCCTTGACAACCCGCGTCCTTATGGAGTCATTCTCACAGCGCACTATGGCGTAAACATCTGGAGCTGTGGATCGTAACACAACACAACAGCTGTGCACAAGAGACCAAGCAGCAACTTTTACTCAAGTCATAAGTTTGAGGTAGTCTTAGATGGAAATGTTTTACTTTTTGCTCCACTACTGTTAACTGAGAGCTGTTAGTCACTTTTCAGATGAATATTTACATAAAAAACATGCGATCAGCGCATAAAATACATTTTTTTTAAGTTTAAACTGCCATCATGTCTGCAGTATGACTCTGAAGTTTAATTCAAATGACAGTTCAAATCCTAAAAAGATCAAATGATCCAAAATTTCACAAGAAAATCAAAAACTAGAGAAGAGTCCAGAATATTAATTGAAATTTGTGTCGCAGAAGATTTGTTTTTTCTTCTTTTCTCTCCATTCAATCATCTCACAACCCCTCAGATTTATTTCGTTACTGTTTGGAGGGACTAAACTACCAAACTTCACTGTATGAGGTAGTTAAAACTCACCACTATTACTGCACTGATTCATCAGTATTCATAATCTAATAATGTAAAATGTAACAATATATTTGATTTGCACAACAAGTACTTTTACTTTTGATACAATAAAATTTGATCATAATACTTCTGTACTTCCTCCGTCACTGAGAACAAGCAGGTCTGCAACCACAAACATTAAGAGACTAATAATGAAAGTGGTGTTTAGCTCTGGTTCTGTGGTGTCGAGCGATGGGCCACCTGTCTGTTTGGGAGCGCTGAGTCCTGACGCCCTGCGGAGATGGACGGTGGTCACCACAGTGGACTGAGGTAGGAAACACTGGAAGATGGAGGGAGACGGCAGATCCTCCGTCAGCTCCCTACGCAAGAAAGAAATGATAAAGCCAAATGAATCAACTGAAGCATGGTTGAGCTGATGAGGAACAAATTATGTTAAATCTAAGAGCAAGAAACAAGGATGTCACATTAAGTCTCACGTTACGTTACCATCATGCTTCTGCCATTATCAAATATGCACACACACTTTCACACACCTGAGTCTGACGTGGGAATGGGAGAAGAGGCGTAGGAGGAAGCGCCCTGTGGCGCCTGGCAGGAAGGTGGTGGGCAGCACCACGTAGCGACCTGGAGCCAGAGTCCCCCTCAGCGTCACGCTGCGGGAGTCCATGTAGACTGAGCTGGCCGCCTGCTCCACCACACACTGCGCCCGGCTGCAGCGGTTCACCTCCACCTGGGCCACGACAAGGCAGCAGGTAAGAAGTTATTTTGTTTTTTTGTTGGAATTGAAAAGGAGTACATTCAGATCTCAGTCCACAAACGGCTCACCTTCAGCACCTCAAAGCCAATCGGCAGGTTCTCTCCTCCTCCATCTTTCCTCTGTATCCTCCTGTCCTCCTGCTGCAGGCAGATCAGCACCTCCTCCTCTTTGCCTCTCACCTCAAACATGAACTAGAAATCCAGAGAGAAAAGTCATGTTCAAACTTCTGCGCTCATCCAAAGACTTTCCACTTCAGTGTTACCTGTGGGTTGTGCAGGAAAGTGTCTCTGTGGTTGATGCATCCTCCACATCGACTCCTCTTATCCATCTGTGCTTCCCATCCTCCGGCCTCTCCACCTTTATCTTCCTTTGTAGCTTTTCTCACGGCCGTATCTCGCTCACGCCTTCCTCCTTTCCCTCCCTCCTGCTGACTCTCCCCAAGTCTGGCCTCCTTCCGGTTACCTCGCTGCTTGGTCTCTCCAGGTTTTGCGCTGCTCCTCCCCAAGCTGAGCGTGTGGTTGCTGTGGAGGACGGTGGGTGGATGGGATCCAGGGGAGGTGGGAGCTGGAGCCCACTCCCCATAGCGGCGCACCTCCCTCCAGTGAGAGCTGGGCCACAGCAGAGCCTGCTCCACCAGCCGGCACACCACCACATCTGTGAAGTAGTGACAGAAATCCTCGAAATCCATCCTGAGGAGGTAAATTAAGATGAGTATTACCAAGATATTTAGTTAAAAATCTATTAACTGAACGTATTATTTTTATTCGGACACCAGGAAAATTTGCAGCTATGTTATTAAAAGCTAACGGAGAATGAAAATCTACCAGAACTCCCCAACATCTCGAACAGTGAGGCCCATCTTCTCCCTGTCAGCACGACTCATCTGCTGCCACTGCTGCGACCTGCAGGGGGCGCGCAAGGGCAATAATGTCAAAGGCAGCAGAAAGAAACCGCAGAGCTGCACGCAGGAAATGACATATGAAATATACAAGTAGTGTTTCAACTTCTGGAAACCTTTATAGGTCCATTTTGGCCATTTTCAGAGTTTCTCAGACTTACATAATGTAAACGGCAGATGTCTCCTCGTAAAACAATTCCAAAACTATTGTAAAACGTCACAAATTGTCCAAAAAACACTGCAGTGGCTCTATAAAATGTTGTGAAACAGACTGACACTGTTAAATGTCAGCAGAGGCTTTATTCCCACAGCTCCAGCAAAATGTATGATGTACTCAGCAGTCAGACATGTGGCAGATGAAGCCGGTACCCTCACCCCTGACTCCAGGCACCCGTCCAGTCTGTGGTCCCCCACGGGTTCCTCATGCGCACCATGAAGAGGCGGGCCATCCCACCTGTCTGCAGCTTTTCCCCCGGCCTCATCTTCCTCACCGCTGTGATCCCGTAGGCGTGTCCTCGCACCAGACCACAATCCAACACCGACTCCACTGTCTCCCCCTCTGCTGGCTGAAAAACGCAAAACGTACTTGAATTTTTGTTGTTATTCATCTCATTGTTTTCAGAGAGTTGGAGTTTCGAAGTCCTACCCGTATGGAGCAGGTGATGAGGGCTTTGCGTTCGTGGGCCTTGGCCAGCGTCTGGAAGAACGCCTTCCTCTGCTCACTGTGCAGGCTGAGGGCCTCACGATCCAGACTGAGGGGCTCCGAAACCCCACCAGTGAAGTCGATCAGTGCCTCTGTAGTGTTTCCTCCCTCCAGGGCCTCATAGCAGCCGTTTAACCTAGAGAGCAACCAGATAGACTGACTGTGAGGTGTCATCCAATGGGTGCTTTGCCAACAGCGCTAGATAACAAAAGGGTGATTGAGAGTGGACTGGACCCTGCAAGATCCCGCAGCACTTACTTGGCGTAGGCCTTCTCCAACAGGGCGCTCCAAAACTCTCGAGGTGTGGCTGAGCGGCAGAATAGCAGCACTCCATCTCCACTGACCGGCAGGCGGTCGTCCACAACGACATCCATCCAACGGCCAAGTCGCCAGAACCGGAAGTGGAAGATTCCGGCGTACAGGTCGGGACGCTTTGGATTCCACTCCTGTTCCACGTGGTCAGGGATCACCTGGGAGGGAGAAACCACATTATAGGTCTCAAAACATCTCGCTGAAGGACTGCAGCTGAAAATCAGCCAGCTGGCGAACGCTGGCACATTCACTGAGATGCTTACATGAATCAAAGAAAAAGAAAGAGAAAGAGGAGGGACAGAAGGATGCCACAAGATGATGAAAAGTGGACGGCAGGTGACAAGGAGGAAAAAGGAGGAGGGAGCAAGAATACACAACCTTTTTCCAAAGAGATGGCTCAGATGCTAAGCAGGAAATGGCAGCCACCATCCAGCAGTTACCCAGACTGCCTTGGTGCAGGTCACGAGTGCTGATGCCATCAACGAACAGACGGGGGTCCTTACATATCTCCTGGAGTTTGATCAGAAGAGACATTAAACTTGTGTTAATTGACTTTTTGGCCACTTGGGGGCAGCGACGGTAGCTTATTTACACTTCGAACACACACGGAGCAACATTAGCATTCGTCTCAAGTCCCGTTTCTGCCACCTGACAAATGTTAGCACAATATTTGCTCTCCTTTTAGCTCTATTTTGCTTTCCACCCACTCCTGAAGCAAATATCTGGCTGTTCAGCTGCTAAATGCAATATTACGTCCTCTAGCTTGCCGCTAACATTTGTCTGTCAGCTGTTTGGTACTGAGCTTGTGAATTATGTAAAGCGGGTTTTAAAATATTTTTGAAGACAGCTGCCTGCTGCTGTGTGAGAGCGAGCAGAAACGGGCAAAGCTGCAGGTCAGAAAACCAAAACAATTCACTGAAAGACGCTAAAATGCTCAGTAGAGCTGAGGGGAGCTGCCTTACATAGCCATTTGATCCATTGCTAATATATAATAATCAAAATATTGATTATATAGGAGCTTTTAAATGAACTCTGGTTAATGATTGCAGCAGTTTGAAGCGTCACAGTGTTTTATGAGGCCTGTGAGCTGATTCAGTCGGTGTGTCAGAGCACTGCTGAGGGGACAGATCCTGTCTGTGTGGACCTGTTGATCTCCGTTTGGACAGGGTCAGGTAACAGTAGAAGTGCTGCTCTACACACACACACACACACACATACACACACACACGCGCAGGAAAACACACACTCGGTGGTCATAACCTCTTTACATGTAACTCCACACGGCCTTCCTCGAGATGATATCAAGTTCATAACGAGTGCGAGGCCACCGAGATTGTGAAGTCGGCCGTGAATTGGAAGTTATAGATCGAGCGGCTGCAGTTTCTGTGTGTCAGCAGAGAGAGGCGACAGATGTCACTCTGTCGCCCGACTCCCTGTTGATGCACGCTTAAAATACCTGAGCGGAGCATTAGGAACACAAAACCTTTCACCCTTTCTCCTCACACCTGAATCAGCCAATTAATATCCAGCAGGGTTTCACATTAAGAGCGCTGAAGGCTTGGCCCACATACTGAATGAACTTCATGATCCACATCTTAAAAAGTCTTAAAAATCGTTGCATTCAGGTTCCCCAAAAAAGCCTTTGAAAGTGGAGAAATATTTCCAACGGTTTGAAGTATTTTAGAATATTTTTCCCCTCTGCCGTAGACAATAACATTAATCTTCCATCTAGGCCACATTAATTGATTAATTTACTAAGAATTGTTGTAATAAGCAGCTGGGAAATACCGACAAAAATGTCTGACAAGAACTGTAAATGTCTATAAATTTATGTACTAAATAATTGTTTCCCAGTTGTCCTGACTGGTTTCCATCATTCTTTGACTGGTACGATAAAAGGATTAAATTCCAGTTAACATGGCCTTCAAAAGGTCTCAGAAAGTCTTAGATTTCACTTGATGAACAGTGTTCCGGCATTTTGAGAAGAAGTTTTGGGGTTTTGACTTGACATCTGTGTCTAATCCATTTCCTAACATGTCCTCGCACTGTTAAATATATAATTCTTTGGCAACAGACCCCGGACAATAAATAATTTGACCTTGACTTCAACCTTCCATTTCATTGCCACCATTAAAGGCCACTTGGCGACAACCACAATAAACACTTATACTTACACACAGCTACAGCCTCTGCTAAAAACACCTGGACCATTTAAACTGGTTGCTGCTTTTTCTAAGCTGTACACGCACACACACACACACACACACACACACACACCCACACACACACACACACACACACACACCAACAGAGCAGCCCATCGGCAGCACGAGTCACTTGCTGCCTGAGGGCTCAGCTTTCACTGCCTGACGCCTCTCCTATAATAGAAAGTGCTTAAATTAACCCAATCTGATGGAAACGTAGCATGCCGAGCCGGCCCGCTCGATTTAGATGTGTGAGGAGAGGAGATATACTTCCAAAATAACTCTTTGTTGTTGTGGGGTTTGAACTAGTAAAATGTGGCGATGGAGAGGCATAAAAACAAGGATTCATGTTTAACGTCCCTCACCCTCGGCCTCTTCCAGGTCAGTCCCGGCGGGGGCTCCCTCTTGTAGAAGAGGGACTGGGCCGTGGCGGGGAACAGGGGGTCCTTGAAGAGCGCGCCTCGACGCAAGCAGGCCCGCCTCAGCTTGTGGAAGCTTTGACCCTGGAAACTGTTGACTCGCTCGGGCATTGTGGCTGCAGAGGAGAGGCTTCAGGAGAGCTGCTGATGAGACGTTTATATGGAAGTGGCCACTCTGTCACAGATAGAGACACACTGATGACTGGATTATCATGGATTATAATTATCAAACATGCAAAACATTTATGTTTCTTTTATTTTTTAATGAATTGCTCAGGTGTGTTTGCAAATGAACCATTGCATTCATTAAGGGCCTAATGTGCCTCATGACAGGGTCACTTTACTGTAGAGCTGCAACGATCAGTCCAGTAATCAATCAGTCATGTGAAAGAAAATTAATTAGCAATTATTTGGATAATCAGTTAATTGTTTCAGTCATTTTTCAAGCAACAATGTCAAACTTTTGCTGGTTCCAGCTTCATAAATGTCAGAATTTGCAGCTTTTCTTTGTTATTTATGGTAGAAATGACAAGTCTTTGGGTTTTGGACTGTTTGAAGTCGTCAGTTTGGGCACTTTGGGAAATTATGGCGAGAATCTTTAACATTTTTTTTTACATTCTATAGATTCAACAATTAATTAATGGTGAAAATAATGGTCAGACTATTCGAAAAATTTGTGTTGTGATCTAAATGATGTTTCAATAACAGAAAAACTGTTAAGAAAAACTGATGGACAAAGTGTATCGGTAGCGTCAGCACAGAAAGAGATCCTGGTCACTCATCACTTAGATTAGCACAGTCCCAGAGCTGGAGAAAGGTCATTATCATTCTGGTATGATGGGGAAAAAACACTGGCTTCTTTGGATTTCTTTAAACCAATCAGAGTTGTCCTGGGTGGCGCTGAGTCCAGGATGCAGCGAGGGTGTCCTTGCAAAACAGTGTTAGGGGGCAACCTGTTTATGTGGAATGTAGGACTGGCATTACAATGGCTGGATCCCTGCAGATGAACCGAGCAGGCCTGCCTTACTGCTCTAATAGTGGGCTTATACCACCAGCCTACGTCTTCCTGTGAGCCAGACCAGACACTGCTCAAACCCTAAAATGTCTGACGAGTCTGACAGTGGAATTATGGTTAAGATTAACAAGTGGACAAAAGAGACGCATCTGTCAGCAGCGACAGGAAAATCTTCAGGTTGAATCTCCTCTGACAGATATTCAAATATCTTTCACAGTCATAGTCAAAGGTCACGCAATCACTCTGACACTTACAGACTTTTGTCAAACACAAAGGCAGCTGCTGCACTGACGCTGCAGGCTACCAAATTCACTTTAACCCGTCAAAACCGAATTCAAGTGTCAAAATTAAGACCCTGAATATCTTTGTTACAGATACATCCTGCTCAAAACCTGCAACAGTTTACCAAGAATGAGTCTGAATTTGTTAGATACCGATGACGAATGTTTCATTTTGTGTTTGTGCACAACGGCTGTGAACCTCTAAAGGGTTACAGAGCGCCTGGCAGGGTCAGTGTGTGTGTGTGTGTGTGTGTTAGTGGGATAGGGGGTGAGGACAGCAGTAAGGTAATAGTACCGTTTTAGTCATCAGTGATATGAACTGCTGGGGTCCCTGAGTCAGCAGTGTGTGTGTATGTGAGCATTAACGGTGTGTGTGTGTGTGTGTGTGTGTGTGTGCATGCATGTGTTCATGGCAGGGTCAACCCAGGGCCTTGCAGCGCAGAGAGGAAAAACAGAGCTGAAACCTTGCAGGTGCTTGGCTTTGCAGATGCCGCACGGGTCAATGTCATCAATTATCAGTGAGGTTTTGTTTTTCTTGTATCAGATTTATGCTGAGAGACACACGAACAGGCGGAAAACGACTGTTATTATTGGATGTTTTTGGATTTGTTGCTTTAGTTTGGTTCAGTTTTAGCAAACATTCAGGATTTCATGTTGCAGATACTCTTGTGTATTCAGACTCAAACATTCTTTTTGTATTGAGTATGAGCCTGTCGATTAACTAGCACCTTTTCTCTTTATTACCTGTCTAAACTTGTTTATTGCTCTTGCCTTTCCAGATGCAGTGTAATCATTTTCTCTGCAATGTTTTGATACGTCTGTCTTCGTTGTGCCTCAAGGACAGATTTCCCATGCAGGACATGAAAGAGCTTCAAGAGCATCTCAGCTTGAACCAGAGGAGAAGGAGCTTTCATTGTTGCACCTCTGCAAAGCTTTCATCTATTTAAAGCTGTTTTTTAATTCATGTTTGATTTGACTGTGATCTAACAATTGTAAATTTGCTGTTCTGTACATTCACAACTGCAATTAAAGAAACAATCACCTTATAAATGAAAAATGCTTGTTTCTTAAATAATGACAAATTATTTTAAAGATGTAAATATAAGCTAAAGTGTGCATAAACTCTGCTGATCTAAAGATCCTCTGACAGCATCAGTGAACATTAGATACACAGATATATTATTGTCTATTGTTAGTCTGTGGTAGTGATTTGAATTCTGCCCTTGAGCTCATATTTTGATTACAGATCAAATCATTTGTGACCTTTTTGTTCAGTAATTTGAAGCCACAGGAGATCATGAACTATCACTCATTATAACATACATTAGATTGAGTTTTATACCCTTTTTTTAATAAGTGTTCACACACTAAAAGGCAGGTAAATTCTTTTACCTTAAAATCAGGCAAGTTTATCCACTATCTTCCCTGAGATGAAGCTATTTGTTGAGCTAAGGCAGGGGATCCAGAACCGTGTCCTCCTTTGGTCATTTAAGGAATCCAAGTCTTTCAGAGACAATCGCACATGCTCTGTTGCGACAAACAGCCGGCATTTGTCGCCTCCGTCCTCGTGTTCTTCTTTGTCCCGGAGTCAGCTGTTCGAAGCTGATCCACACTTTCTTCTTCTGTCCCCTGGGACCGTCAGGAGCGTTTGATTCATCTCCAGCAGCTACTCAGCTCAGAGTCATCTTAGCTTCACAGATCCTGCGGGACAAAAATGAAATCAGGCAAACGGAAGAGAAAAAAATGCAAACAAGAAAAACTGATGCTGCAGGATCAAGGGTGCCTTCATGTGAGGACAGAAAGTTCCCTGACACCATCTCTTATGACTGTGTATCATCTATGTGTGTGTGTGTGTGTGTGCGTGCGTGACACACACACACACACACACACACAGCAGGGTGTCACTGCTGGAGCTGAGGGCCTGTGTAACTTTATCTCCCTCCACACAGACAATGGACAGACAGTCACCTCGCTAAGTGACATAACACACAGTTATAGCCGTGGAAGCCTCACGCCTGTCAGATCCTACAGTTACTGCAGTTGCTCTTGAGTTTCAGACACTTAAGATGAACACTTTATCCTGTGACGCCTGCGTGCAAACTGTTCTGCTGCTGGAGAACATAAACAAACGTGTTCTCTAGGAGTGCGCGCGTGTTTGTGCATGTGTGTGTGTCACTCACTGCTGCTCGTGGTCTTCTGGTAGGTGAGCGTGCACATTGTGGTTTCCTCTCTTCCCACCTCGTGCTTCTCTTTTCTCTCCTCATATCAACATGGCCTCTTCTCATTTTCTGTCTTATCTTCTTGGTCTCTTCTCCTCTTCCTCTTCTCTCCTCTCTATCGTCTCCTCTGCAGACTCCTGGAGTATCTGTTGCTGTGAGTGTGTTGCCCCTGACACCTGAGAAACCAAGAAGCGAGCGGCTTCTATTTTAACCACCTCACTGCCAAATATCAAGCTAATTATCACCCAGTCCTATGCTTGGGCAACTTGGATGCTGAGAAACTACAAAGCCTGTTTCAGCAAAATGAATGGAACAGCTGCCAGGAATAATATTGAGCAATTAACAAAGCATTGTGTTTCTTTCATTTCATTGCCTGATTAATTGTATAGTGTTTAGAACGTCAAACAATTGTAGAAAATGTTTGTCACAATTTCTCAGAGCCCAAAAAATGCTTCTTTTATTCAGCCAGTCATCCAAAACCCTGAGACTCTTCATTAACAATCATTAATGACAAAGAAATCAGCAAATCCTTACATTTAAGAAGCTGGAACCAGCAAATGTTCTGCATTTTTTCTTGAAAAATGACTAAAACAATGAATTGATCATCAAAATAGTTGGCAATAAATTTTCTTTCCGTCGACATAATGATTATTCATTCGGCCAGCAGATGAATGGAGCCTATGAGGTGACTGTCAGACAAATATCCCAAAATATGGCCTTCCTTGTACAATACATTGGCTTTATATTGTTGATTGATCATTCCTGTAATAAAATAGTACTTTTGCATACTCTTCTGTATGTTTAAATACCGCAGCTTCATTTCCCATACCTCTGTGTAACAGGACACGTTACATGACAATATTATTTTCAAACATTTTGCCAAACTAACTGAAAAAATACTGTATATATGCTTCATTATCCCTGTGAGCTACATACTACCTATATTAATTATACCATATTTTTATACTTATTAAGTAGAAATATGTCAAGGTTGAATATATTAGTGTATGTTACCATGTATATTCAGTTGTATAAACCAGTACTAAATAACAATATTCCTGCTTTATATTAACATGTTCAATCAAATGATAGTCCCAGGTCACATTGGTTGCACAAAAATAATGGCAAAAATGTTGAGACATTCTCATTCTCAACGTTTTTTATTTCTATATAATTTCAAAAACTTACATTAAAAAGAAACTTAAATTCTATAGAAATATGTCAAACTTAAGTTCAAACAAAGTAAAATATTAAGTAATAAATGATCAATTACCTTTCGATCTAATGAGGTAGATGTTTCGTCTATCTACAATCTTCCTTGAAAGCCAAACGTCAGGCATCTACTGCTCTTGTCTGTGATGGGAAACACCACACATGCGCAGTTACAAGTTCCCGTAAAAGAATGCCGATGTGGCCGCTGTGACATATAACTTTTATTTCGCCGGCAGTTTTAACAGCAAATTGTTGCAATGAAACTTTTTATACTGGTTTTCTTTTGTGTCTGCGGTTTTGTTAAGGCAGACGAAGACGAGAGACTGCCGAATAAATGCGAAGGTAGGACGAAGAAGTGACACCGGCTAGCTGTTATGATGCTATTTATGTGGCTTTATAACATCAGTATGGCATTTGTTTACGAAGTTTTGTCTCCTCGAGTGTCTGCCTAAACTCTTTGACATGTACATGAATGTAAACTAGTTTTTCTGGCACTTTATTGCTGTATTTCTCCTGTCTGTCAGTGTGTAAGTTTCTGACATTAGAGCTGCAGGATGCTCTGGAGAAAACTGGTCGCTCCAAAGAAGTCCTGGAGGTGGGAGAAGTGCTGGACACGGGCAAGAGAAGGAGAAAGATAAAATACAACACCTCGTAAGTACTCTCAGGGGAATTTCACTTGTAATGTGAAGAGAAGACACCCTGAAGACGAGATATTATAAGAAAAAGCTGCATCAAAGCACTCTGGATAAGAGATCTCTGGTAAAATAACCCCAGTGATGTGGACTGACTGCATTCAATAAGCTGAGGAGTGTTCCTCATGATGATGATGATGATGATGATCTTCTGATTACAGGGAAACTCGTCTGACTGAGGCGGTTGACAACATATGTGAACGCATCCTGCAGTATAACGTCCACGCAGAGAGGCCCGGCAGCCTCCGATACGCCAAGGTGCAGTTAACCTGCCTGTTTTTTTGTTATCTTGTCATTTGCAAACATTTACATCACTGTGTGTCGCAGGCTGACAGCTAGTTGGTTTGTGTGTTCTGCAGGGCGCCAGTCAGACCATGACGACTCTGAAGAACCTGGTCCACAAAGGAGTTAAAGTGGACTTGGGTCTGCCGTATGAGCTGTGGGACGAACCCTCTGTGGAGGTGTCGGACATGAAAAAACAGGTAGGAGGGTGTGTGTGTGTGTTTGACTGCCTGCTGTAAATGTGGAAAACACAGTATAACTCTTCAGTATATTAATTTAAAAAGGTTGTATGCAAATGTATTCATGGGCATGTAGTCAAAAGCATCAGATTTGTGGGAGTGAGTGTGCAGAAGTTTGCACACAACTCATTTATTTTACAACCCTCAATTGAACTAAAATGAACAATTTATTATAAACACTATTTCCAAAAAATCTGTAAAAGCAGAGGAGGGACATTCTATAGTCAACAGCTGTACTGAAAACCAGAAAAACACCTGTTCAGGATACATAACATTAAAAACATATCTAGTAGTTTACCTGCTTTCGACTACATGAAATTGTGTGTGTGCGTTGCTCAGTGTGAGACGATGCTGGAGCAGTACGAGGAGGTTGTGGAGGACTGGTACTTCCATCATCAGGACCAGAGGCTCGAGAACTTCCTCTGTCAGAGCCACGTCCTCAAGGCATCAGAGCAAGGTAGACGACCCAAAGAAAGTGGTGGTCCAACGCTGCTACGAATGTTTTAATCCCTGCAGCTCTGGAACACATTCAACCTCATAACTACACATACTTTTAATAAAGAAATTGAGATTATAATGTTGAGTGAGATGTATAAACTTAAAAAAGAGAAATCAACAAACAGAGAATGTGACCAAAACCCCACAATTTAATATAAAAAAACTAATTATCAGAGAAAAATGCTGTTGGATAAAAGCTCACACTTCCCTCTGCTGAAAATAAACTATGCACTGTAGCTCAAACCTCCTCTCGCACGTGTGTGTGTTTTTTCTCTCCCGCCCTCAGAATGTATGAAGGAGGCGTGGAAAGGAGACATGGGGACCAAAGGAGGGGCCGAGGAGGCGGTGAGCGACAGCACAGAAGAGGAGGGAACCAGTGAGAAGGAGGGAAAGACGCACGACGCTGGGGAGCTGTGAGCAAAAACATTTTCAAGAAGGCAAACGCAGGAGACAATGACACAACCTCAGTTTTCAGCCTTTGGCCTGATGTCACATACGGTCATCATACACTATATTTGGTGCCAAAAACTTTGTTAGAGTTCACGCTGGGAGTTGTGATAATGATGCTTTACAGACTTTCTTGTGTAAGTTTTATATGAGTGGTGTCAACCTTTTAAGAACTGTTGCACCTTTTTAAACACTCAGCTATTTGGATTAATGTTTGAAGCCTTTACCATGAATGTTCGAGACCTTTCCACTGTTATATTATGTGTAAACGCTGTTACATCTCTCCTTAAGCCAACACTACATGGTACATATCAGTATTTTTTACCTGGAATTGTAGTCTTTAAATGAAATATGTACAGTTTTTACATTGTGAATAAAATGTTTTTTTTATTACACTTGGATGTTCAGTTTCTTTGCATTTTATTGCAGAAAAATGTCTTTGAATAACATGAAAGAACATTTTTTTTTAGTCAGTGATGCTGCAGGTCACTAATAAAGGATGATTAGTCTCAGGTGTGTTCCTGTTGACAGCTGCTTTGAAGCTATCAGAGAAGTTTTGAATCAAGATCCACAATGCCTCCTTTCCGTGTTTACTTTACAGTTTCTCTATACATTCTGTCTAAACTAGAGACGAGTCGGTGCTACACTTATCAGAGCAAACCTCTGTTTCTGTCTTTCTCTGAGCTGGCTGCTCTCGAAGGAAACTCTTTGGATCAGGTAAACAAACCCAACTCTCACTCTGGAGATCACAAGGTCAAGACCTTTGTGGTGAAATGTGACGGGGACAGCGTGGAGGTTGTGATGAAAGCCTACCTGTTAGACCCGAGCCTGCCTGTGGAGCCCGAACACTTGAGGCTTGGACCCGTCAGCGCCGGGCGACGTCACTGCACGGCCAAAGTGTCTGGAAATGGGGAGTACATCATCAGAGCCCCTCTGACTGACTGTGGGAGTGAAGTGATGGTGAGCCTCTTAATGGAAATACAATGTCAGTTTGAATGGAGAGCAGGTGTTGATATGAAGGAGTGTTTTATGGATCATAGCCACTAAATGCTGCCACCTGGTGGTTCTATGCTTTTGCATGCAGTTCACCCAGAGTGCTGTGCTGTACAGCAACATCCTGCTGTATTCTCCAACATCACCTGGAAACATGTTTCAGGAGGGCGAAGGAGCTGCCGCTCCAGTGCGGTGTGAATATGAAAGGTGGAAGCAAACTATGTTTATGTGGAACTTCTCTTTTGTACTGCTAAAACAAAGAGAAATAAGAGTAAAACCTGCAAAGTTAAAGGCAACACTGATTTGGCTTCTCTGACAAAGCTTGGAGGCTTTTCCGGAGCAAAAACAGCAAAAGACACCTTTTAGTTTCCAGCCTTAAAGGATAGATTTACACTCACATTATCCTAAAACAAAACTTGCACCTCAATGTACCTTGTAATAGTTGTTGAGATGCTTGCTAAAAATGAAACACTGGCAAACTCTGTCATCTGTGTTCAGTTTTCATTGGTCTGGATCAGTTGCAGTCAAGTGCAGATCTGCTGAATGCAACATTAAAAACCTAAAAAAGACTAATTTATTCACCAGCAATTGGTCATCTGCTGCTGGCCACACTATTAACGCACACTTTAAAAATGTAATATTCTGCTTTTCTTTCATTTGCTATGGATTTGGAATGTAATGGAAATGCTCGCTGAAGTGACTGTGTTGCCTGGCTGAAATCGCTCCACCCCGCAGGAGGTACGCGGTGAGCAGCGGGGCCCTGAAACCAACCTGGAGTCCCCTAATCTCCACCCAGTCGATGCACCTCGACCTGGACTTCCATCTCAGGCTCATGACAGGTGAGCTGGCCTCCTTTGTGCTCTAAAAATGACCTCTTTCCGAATCATAGACCTGTCCAGAAATGTTAATTCCAGACTAGATTTAATTAGGTGTTTTTCAGCAAATAATAATGAAATTTCCCTGAATGAACCATTAAACTTATAAATATTTTTCTCATCTCTCCCCAGATGACTGGAGCAGTGAGAGAAAGTCATCTGTGTACTTCCTGGGTGAAACGGTCAACATTGAGGCCTCTGTAGATCATCATCCTCCTCTTCGTCTATATGTAGACAGCTGTGTGGCTACTCTGACCCCTGATGTGAACTCTTACCCCAGATACCCCTTCATAGACCACCAGGGGTGAGTGCTAATATCTTTAATGTCTACACTGGTTCCTCTAATCAAGTTTCTAAATGATAACTACTTCCTTTGAGCACGTTTCAGTCGCCCACATTGCCGGTTTAAATCCGTCCAGTTTCTATATCCTGTTATTATAAAATGTACCCAAATTACTGATGTAATAAAGGCTTGTGAGTTAAATCTGATATGGTTGGGTCTGTTCTTTGCAGATGTTTTACAGATTCCCAGCTGCATGGCTCTGGCTCCCGTTTCCTGCCCAGAGTCCACAACCAACTCCTCCAGATTGAACTCCAGCCTTTCCTCTTCCACCAGGACCACAGACACACCGTCAGCACTGATTTCACATGTTTTAATACACATTCATATCTACAGCATAAAGAAAACTGCCTTAGCATGTGTTGCACTGTCTCCTGTAGATATATATAACATGCTACCTGGAAGCAGAGCCCATTTCAAACAAGGACCCAGAGAAAAGGGCTTGTTCTTTTCTGAACGGGAGGTTGGTTTCATCATAACTCCTCTCTCATCCCACTTCTCTCTGTCCACTGTTAAAAATACATGACGAAATTCTTCTCAAAAACACGTCACACAAATGTTTTTTACCTGTCAAGGTGGCGGTCAGTGGATGGTGATGATCAGGCCTGTGTGAGCTGCAGTAGCAGTACCAAGTTAAACCACAAGAGGGCAGCGAGGAGCAAAGCAAAGCAGAGACAGCCTGGTACTGCTTCTGACAGCTGCATTCACACTGATTACTGTGTGCACAAAATGATCGGCTGATTAAATTAACTCAGATTTTCTGTCCTTGCAGAGCTGCACATGGAAACTAGTTTGGGTCCAGTGATATTTCTGACTACAGCATGAAAACACGAATATCTGCACAGAAGTCAACAGTTTCATAATTAAAAAAAAGTTTAAGCACCTGTGACATGAAAGAACAACTTTGTATCGTCTCACTGGCTCTGTTTGTATTCGTAGCGATGGGTAGAGAGGGAGGATCCTGGCACAACACCATTTTCAACAGCAACATAATTATTATCATTATTCTAAGCTTTTTTATACAGCTGTTTTCAAAACAAAATAATAAACTGCTTAACATTGTTGTCAGGTGTAATGAACAAATCTCCAAAAGTTGTTGGATATGTTTTGGGAATTTTTGCCTTTTGCAACTTTTTGAGCCTTTTTATTTTTACCTCAGATGTTGGTTAATTTACTTTTTTGGGGGGCTCCTGGATATAAAATAAAAGCAAAAACCAAATCCCGCAGGGAATCTGCAGTCTGATTGATTGAGTCGTCCCACTAGCTTTCATCTTTGCAGGATGCACTGTGGCCTAACCTTAATCTAATAGTCACAGTCTGGCCGGATTGGATCACTCAAACAAGGGAAACGTGTAACCGCTGATTGCCTTATTTTTCCATTAGTGGTTTATTTTTCAACCGTGTATTATAAAACTAAATATTGACATCTGTCAGCGGCACTCTTTTGAAATTACATGCCACTTATTTTGATGATTAAACTCCTACGAGACCAAACACAATATTTTTACCCTGTTACTCAGCCAGGTTATTGAGTGTTGACATTGGTGGTGATTTTTTCCCCTTTTTTCATCTTTTATTGGACAAAGTTTCATTTTCTCCGATTTGTTTCTCATTTAACTGTGAAACAAAAAAGGATCAAGGCCAGTTTTGCAATCAGGTACTTAAATTAAAATAAAAGTAAAGAACTACTTTGATTTTTGTGCTACTGGTAAATTTCTAAATGTGTGAAATGGACTAAAAGTCTAAATATTATGTACACTTGCATCTTAGAGCCTCAGGCTACTAAATGCATGTTTGAATATCTGGATTTCTTGCTCGTTACAAGCTATTTGTCATCAAGCTGCTCTCCTTTGAGAATAGGATGTTGTTTTATCCTCATGAGCAGAAGGTAAAACACTCTGGACAGTTGATTCTGATCTTGAGCCTCACATGCAGCAGGCTGACTTGCAGCTTACCGCTGAGTTTTTATTCAGTGCAGAACAACAGTCGTCTCTCCATCCAGCACCTGTCAACACTCCGAGACGCAGCGAAGGAAACTTGGACAAACAAAAACATTGCAATTGGATTCATGGCAAGCGGGATCATTTTCCACTCTGCTATTTTGGCCAACCATGTTTTAGAGCCAAAGCCTTCAGTCAAGGTTGCCTTTTTTTTTTTTTTTTTTTTTCTGAAGACATCTCTCTCCTTGCATTAAAAAAGGCAATGCTGTGTGTAGATTGTGTGGAAGAACAATCCCACTTTGTGTGTTTTTAATGCTACATCCAGATGTGATCATCTGGATCGAGCCTGTTGCGAGGTCCGGGACAGTTCATGTCAAAAGTCTGTCCATCATTTCCTTTCTGTCTCTACCGCTGTGTACACTGGAGAAGGTCAAGGGGGAGGGAACACGATCCCCTTGAAGATCTACTGAGACGAGGGAGGCGGCCCCTGAAATGACGGGACATGTGAGATACATCTCCAAGTTAATAGAGGATCCTCTTACAACCTCTGAACCTCAATATCCCAAAGAGAAACACACAATGAACTGTGCTAATTTATTTACTCTAATTGTTAAAGTTCCTCAGAGGATGCTGCTGTGCTGAAGGAGAAACATCAGCTCCACAAGACCAAAGGCTGGAACATGACGAGGGTAGAACTGAACGATTAAACATCAGTCTGCTGCGTACATACAGCACCAGAACAGCACAAAAGAGGACGCATAATTTAGCATTTTTATACAGACATTTAAATGTAATGCAAGAGATGATTTATGTTTTCCAGTAATGCTGGAATCACCTCAAATGGAAAGTGCATCGCAACATTTCCTATTAGGGTGGAAAACAAGTGAGATATATATCCAGTATCAGCATTTTTACAACCTGCCAGGTACGTTCATTCACAACATTTCCTCATTATGTTTACACAAATCAAAATTCAGTCAGCATCACGTCTCCCTCAAAACATATTTGCTGTAACAAATTAGTCATATATAAACTTAGCTTTGAGGACCTGTTGCTACTGTGATCCTCTTCAAAGCAGTTGGCTTCACAGGTACTAGCTCAGCTGTTTTTGTACATGTGTATATAACAGTGTCATCCACATACATTGGCAATTCTACCCCATAATACTGGTGTGAGAAATCATTAATTTTTAGGCTAAATAGCAGGGGGCTTAACACTGATCCCTGAGGTACACCTAAAAATTGGGACCCCACCTGTAAGATTCAGATTCTTCCAGATTAATTTACTGTTATCTTTGTATTCATTTTATTTAATAATAAAGTAATATTTAGTAAATCTCAGTTCTTGAATAATTTTTGTTCATGTACCGTAATCCTTTATAAATCAACATTTCTGTATCTTGTCTAGATTTCACCTCTTTCCTTAATGCTGAATCTCTGTTCTTCATCAGTTTCCACATATTTTCATTAAACCAGGGCAGATTACTTTCACTTTTGGATGTTTTTCTGGACCTTTGTAGTAAATCTTTCACTTACTGAGTTAACACCACTTGAAAATGTACTACAGCCATCTTTCATGTCATCACAGGATAGTACATCATCCCATTTGTGGTACCAAAAGATGCATTTAAGGGTTATTTAAGAGCATTCATGCTGCTTCTGTTCTCCAGTAACTGTGGATGTGACTGAATATAATTTCTATATATTATATCTTCACATATCTGATTATTAACCTAAAGTACAATGACTTGTTTTAGCACTTTAAATATTTAAGCACAGCTAATCCATCAAACAGACACCCATGTATTGTGAAATCTGCTCTTATTCTGTCAGGGTGGCTTAATGTTGGCTTTTATAATTACACCTCCATGGTATTTTGTTTATTATGATTCGAGGCTGTCAGCACACTCTTAGCTGCAGGGTGCAAACTTTGGCAGAAAAGCACCTGTCAAGGACCAGCTGAAGTGTTTTGTTAAGCAGTTAAACATTTTCTCGTATCATTTTTCGGGATGATTTCTGTTATCACTTAGTATTTCTGGAATCATTCAATAAATGGCACCATTTTAGTTCCAACTCCGTTTAAGCTCGCTGAAGTCTCTTGTGTCTTCGTGTTTATGCTGCCAAAGTGCAATATTGACGCATAAATGTGCTGTTTCACCCCTCAATTTACTTTATTGCACTTGTCCTGCGTCCAAGGATAGCATTTCTTAACTGCACTGTAACTACTAGAGACGCACACACACACTCAAACACACACATGCACACGAAGCACACCTGGGGAAACATTCCTCGGGGGAAGTCATCAATCAGTTTTATGGCTTTCTCTGGGAAAGTTTCCTCCTCTCCAATCAAGCGTCTTCCCACCCGTCGCCCTCCTCCTCCTCCTCCTGCTCGATTCTCTTTCTTATATTTCCATCTGTATCAGTTTTGGGCCACATCTGAGAACGTTCCACTCCAGCCAATTAACTTCAACTACTTTTCCTATTCCACAGAGGGATAATTGGAGCGAACCGGCGAGTGGGATCTTTGCCTGGTCGATACGAGATAAGACTTTTGTGACTGGCTTTCCTCTGTGGTCTCAATTTGCCCGCCAGCGGCGATAAACTTGGTGGAGGATCTGCTCAGTGTAAAAAAATGTCCCTAACGAGCCATGAAATGTTTAATTGAGTCTTAAAAAATTCTAGTTTTGAATAGAGGAAAAGTGACTTGAATGTGAAAAGATGCCACTTGTCTTTAAAAGCAGATCAACCTGTTTCAGGAGCTTTTTCCCCTCAAGTGTGTTGACATTTCCTCCATAGCTTGTAACAACAAGTACAGTAAAATGGTCTATTTTCAGATAAATGATGACATTCAGCCTGCCAACAAGTGACTAATGTGTTATCAGTGGTGGCAGAAATGTGCAGATCCTTCACTTTAAAGGCCTCAAAAACCTGTTAATCAATTAGCCTCTTATTAGGAGCGATGACATCCTACAAAAACACAAGTGAAAGCAGTTTTGGTTATTTACATTCAGAGATTTTTAGATTCTGGGCTCCTCTTAATATTAAACTACACTTAAATCATCAACTTTGACTGTTGCTAATTTAGTCATATATTTAATGCTGCAGATAAATAGTAATGATTTTAAATGATATTTTCAGGGGCTTTAGATTAAAGCAGACAAACAGTTAAGCAAGTGCATAAGTATTATGAAAATTATATGTGTATCAAAACTATGCATTACACAAAATAGTCCCTTTCAAAGTGATGCATTATTATTATCATTATTATATAGGCAATTTGATCTCACTGGGTAATTTAATCTGTGCATCATGTAACAAGCTGACAGTGATGGAGGAAATATCCAGATCCTTCACTCAGCAGATCATATGTTTTCTGTGTAAAATCATAATATACAAAGTAGCTAAAAAGTGTAATTCTTTCCTGCAGTGAAGTAAAAGTATATGGTAGCATAAAACGGTAATAGCCTGTTGAAGTCAGACAAATTTGTTTTCAAATTTACTTTCCACTGTTTAAATGAACGGTAGAAAGGTCTTCTGTGCAGCCATGATAAACTTTGGGAGAAATAAGTTTGCGATTGAGATCCAGTGAGAACATGTCCTGCACTAGGCAACATATTATATTATTTACTATCATTTAGAGGCAAAAAGGTCAATTAGACACACAAAGGGTGAGGATGGCATGCAGCAAGAAGGAATACTGAGTCAATGTTAGAAATATTTCAAACCTGAAATCAGCAAAGAAAATAATAATTAACTGCAAAGGGTTGTCAGACAGTTCAATCACGACCTTGATTGGGTTTGATGGATATGTGAGTCGGTTTGGCAGAGGTGCGCTGCGCGTCAAGCAGGACGCGCCTCCTCTCGAGGTGGGAGCACTTGGCTCACTTCAGTTACTATAAGGAGAGACTCACCTCCCAGCTGATCCCGTTAATTTGTCTTCCTCCCCTCCTCCTACCCGCTGTGTTGCCCCCTCTCGGCAGCTCTGTCCTCTGCTCTGCTCCCCTGCAGACGCGCCGGAGCTGGATGTCCGGACACTTGCCGCGCTTCTCTTAATGCTCAGGAGGGACCGCAGGAGCAGAAGTCAGGAGAAGGAGAATCAGTGGGACTCACATGGTGAGCTGTCATCGATTTCTTCCTCTTACAGAATGTTTATTGGTTTATTGAGTCTGATCTCGAAGCTGTTTGTGAGCTTTTATCTGCGCTGAAGTCGCGCGTAAAGACAGTGTGATCTTGTTTTTTTGTCACTGTAATAGACGGAAAAGATCAGGCAGAAATTTCTAGAAATTTATTTGCCAAGTGTTGCTTAAATTCCCTCAGAGGAGCATTTATCACCGCGTTGTGTTTGCAGGTCACCGGCTGTCTAACAATTCACCAAACGGAACAAGTAGCCGGATAGTTTCCGCGACATCGCCGCTCAGCTCATCTCTAGAAATTCAGCCGATAGCCGAGTATCTTATCATAGATTTTTTTTATCTATTTATTTGTTATTATACATTATTTAAAGGCGGAAATATCTGGTTATTTACTTTTATTGAACTGTATTTGACTGATTTTAGTGCAGGCCAAATGGATAATTGTGCTGTTCTTTTATATATTTATTTTTATTACTCATGTAAGCATTAATCCAAAATTGGCATTCCTTTCTTTAAAAATCAGGACTGAATGTCCTCATAACTCATCAACATTCAACAACTTTTTCACACAAAATGTTCCTGCATGTTGCGGCTGGGACAATCCCACCTTTATTATGATGTAGGCAAATGAAATTATTACGTATGCAATTACTTTTATCACTGCGTCCTTTTGTTGCAAATTAAATAGAATATGAAACCACAAACGTTGAGTACAACGCGACAATAGCACCGTTTTTAATTACCTGGACTTAAAATATTTAACACATCAAAGAACAATTACCACATTTTGAGAAAACCTGAATGAAGCTGTTGATCAGGCCTCACACTGTAAATATTATTGTTCCTCTCTGAGATAAAGCTAATTGGCTGCAGCCAATTTCCGCTTAACAAGTGCAATTAGCTGTGCAGAATGGAGGTAATTAGTCCCCGGGCTTCGCTGTTAGCCCCTGCCAGAGTCAACAGACCGAATATGATAAACATTTGTGTTTAATGAACCGAAGCAAGTGAATCATTATTCTCACGTTCTTTAAACGCAACGCCCGCAACCTGCGCGTGACTGTAGGGTGTTTTCCTTTTAAGGTCCGTCTGCAGTTGATTAGTTTTCTTAAAATCCCTTTGCAGCACTTGCATCCATGAGAAAATATACCGTACTTGCTTTAATAGACACATAAGGCTTCTCTTTTGTAAAGATATAGGGGCGTGTATTTCTAGGTCGTGCCGTTTTACAGTCGGGGCCTTGGTGGTGAAAATTAATTAAAACAGGCTGTTGTTTATGTGTTTTTTATATAATCTGATATCCAATTTTAATAATAAATAAGCCAACAAATGATTGGTGTTTTTCATTTGTTTTTGTGCTGCAGTGTGTGCCTGTTTTTGTTTTACCGCCTGCTCTTTATTAACCTCTTGTGTTGGACTGTGTGATTTTAATTAACATGCAATTACAACCAGAGGCCTTACTTTCACTTCCATCATGACAGAGGTTGACTTTGGCGGGACTGCGACACGGAATCACAATGATTTCATTTCCATCTGTTTTTCAATATCAACATGTGAAGCTGGAGCTGCTGGAGAGCGTCTTGCCAACTTGCATGAGGCTGTAAAGGGGGGGTGGAGAATTGACAGGAAACTCGCTTTCAAATATCAAGTGGGTAACATGTGTTTCTTTATTCAAAAAATGAAGTAAGCAGGGCTCACGGGTCAGTGCAGAGGCAGAGACACCCTCCATGTGTCTGTGGAGGTACAGTTGGCCCCTGGGGGCCCCGCACATGCACCGGACTGGCAGTTTGTTGGAGGTGCAAACGTGAAGGACAGAGGCCTTTAGCTAAAGATACAAGCAGCGATAATCCATTTTGTGCTGTCTGTTGCTTTCACCTCCGGGGGCTGCCCCACTAAAATTAGATTATTACACCTAAAACGAAGCTCCTGGAATCTGCTCCGTGTGGAATAACACACACATGGGCTTCGACTGTGCAGGCAGGAATGCGGTTTGAGAATACAGAGCGCATACGTAGCCTTTCTCTTCTCACCCGAAGCCCAGTGTTGTATTTCTGACCGGCTGAGGACAATTGCAAATTAACAAAGGTGTCAGCGTGGTAACATGCAACAACAGGTGCCTTGGTTCAGCTTCAAACATGTAGGATACAAGAGAGAGCTTATATAATTGATCATATTTATTTAAAGGCTCCGTGTCTTAGAGCAGAGCTGCAGCGCAGAACCCTGGGAAGTCTTCCCAGCGACCGTCGGCCTGATTTAAAACCGTCTCTTCAAACTGCACGGTTTATTTGTGCAAGCCACAATTTGGCCTCGTGAAACTCATCAACAAGTAGCAAAGCAATTTGAATTTAACATATTTGCCTCCGTCTCGCTCGCCAGAGCTGCTGCCCATGACGAGGAATGTTAAAATGTGTGAGACAGGCCAAATCCAGCTCATCTGCTCACCAGAACGGCAGCAGACCCAGACAGGCCCACAGCTCTAAAGTGTGAACAGGCCAGAGAGAGTTAACAGGTAGTAAGAGAGAATGCCACACGCACAAAGTGTCTACACTTTATTTCTGCAACTTGAAGTCCACATTTTCTGCTAAATCCCAATAAATGGAGTTTGCTGCAGCAGAAGAGAGCTCAAAAATGTAAATTTAGAGCCAAAACACTGATAAATTCCCGTGTTGCTACTCACTGGCGATCACATTTTACTCTCACTTTCTTATGCTCCGTGCGCCGTCCTCTTAGATTCTCTGCCTTGCAACAGCCATTGAAAAGACTGCATACATAAATACATAAAAGTAAATAAATAAAGATAAATAAATAAAGATGTGTGCTGCAGATCATTATTTCCTTTTAATAAGCAATGGAATCACATTTCCCTTTGATAACCCCATCACATGCTCAAACATCTGCTTCTAGTCAGTGTAATACAGATTTGGAGGGAGTGAACACTTGCAAACAAGTGTTTTGCATTTTATATTTGCAATTCATTTATGTCACATTGTTTAGATATGCCTAAAACGGCACATAAAATCTGCCTTGATTCGGTGTCATAAGACAATAAAAGGTGTAAGCTTCCACGGGGGGCCGTGACTTCGGCCTCGACTAAACCATAAAACAATGCATTTGTTTCTGCTCCTAATATTTTGGCTTCCTCGTGTTCCTCAAGACAAATTTCAGCAGGATGAATAATGGAGGGAGAATTACATTAGGAAAATAAATAGGCACCGCAGAGCATGAACATGAGCGTCGGTCTCCTCGCTCTCCTCTGTTCGACTATGCTGTAAACATGCCCCCAGGTTGTCAGCAAGTATTTTTCCAGCCCCTTGCCAGCCAAGCATAGCTGCTTCTAAAGATCACCCGCCGGAGATGTTGATCTCATCTTACCACTATTTGGCTGTATAAGCTTTTTGAAAGACAGAGATTGCGGCCAAGTTATTTCAAAACCTTCTCGCTGAAGCGCAATGTCGCCAGATTTGAGGCTTTTTTTGTGCTTTTGAAGGATTGTTCTTTGTCATTTAAACCTCAACTTGAGGTTCACTGGGGAGGAAGAAAAGGGGGCGAAGGCCTCTTTCAAACACGTGCTGTTTGTAGTCCTGTGTGCAACAACAAAAGAACGCTGTTCAATAATTCTTCTTTTGAAGCGGCACTTTAACGTGTTCTTCCGACACCCTGGATGTGTGAATTTATGGAAAGCAGCAGATAAAAAACCACTGAAACCATATCCGGTAGGTTACGGTGGTGGTGCCAGACAGATGATCTGGTTTCCGAAGAAGGGAGTCTGGATTTGGCCTAGAGGGGCGCATTAAAAACCCCAGGGGCCTCTCTCAGATGAGCATCCATTTATCAAAGTGGTTGTAATGGGCCGATGTTTAATTAGTCATGTAATGTGACAAAGACAAGAGCAAGTGCATGTCATGGGAATGTTAAACAACCGCCCCCTTTCTCTTCCAGCCTCGTGGGTTTTGCTCGTCCCAATCCTGAACCCCCACCCGCCTACGCTCACTCGTCAGTCCTCATTCAGAATGAATTCTTCCAGCGCTTCCCTGAATCCTCTAATAACCTTTACCCCTTTCACACTGTCTTCCCTTTTTATACAGCCAGGACATTGACACCACATGAAACAAGAGACCTAATTAATCACCCGATCAACTGTAAGGCCTGCTTTCTATCAGTACGTTCATGTTCCCGTGGGGCATGTCTCGACACGTCAGGAATGACCAACCGAGGCATTCTGGACCCCAGGAATGTGGCTTGGTGGCACTGGGGTCACAGTCAGACCGCTCATCACTACACCTTCTGCTTGTAGCGTTTCCCGTAGCAACGCCACAAAACAGGGTCGCCCAATATGCCTGATATGAGCTTTTGTCCTCAGCCTTGTTTGGTTGGTCCACTTTCTAGCATGTCTCTGCCTTTGGAGGTCAGGAGCAGAGCAGCTTGTCCGAGGCAGCCGAGGGAGTGTCGTGGCCTCCTCGCAGGCCCCTCAGAGCTGTGTGGTCCCCGAGGGAAGCCTCATATTTCGGTCGTAGGCTAATTGAGCGGGATGACGAGGCCAGAGAGGCTCTCAGCCCCGTCCTCTCCTATGGGTTTGGTTTATGCAGCCCTGCTGACTTTGCTGTCAGTGTCAAACGCTTGTTAGGACATCATCAATCTCGCAGCAGTTAAGAATATTCCCAGAACAGAATGAAGGGGGCAGGTGATAGATGGACAGGGAGAGCAGAGGGAAAGTTGTTTGAAAATATGGAAGGAAGGTAGTTATTGATGAGAGTCCTTTTGAAGAAGGAAAGAAACCAGAATGAGCCAAAAGTAAAAGTGAAAGGTGTTGAACCTTCTTAGCAAGAAACAAGCCAAAGAAGTGCTTGTTGAAAATGTGCTCCTGGGCTTCATGTGAGTGATAAAAACAATAAATCACTGGTTCGCGAGAGAGTGCATGCATTGTTCATTCTGTCCACTTGCCAAAATTAACGCTCTCGGGTATCAAATCCTGACAGAGGAATAAATTACACTCATCACCAGTTGCGACAGACGGGAAGGGATTTGTTCGCACTGCTGACGTACACAAGCCTGTGTTTGTCTTTACCACGGAAGTATCCATGTAGGGGCTCAAGCCGAACACAGATTTCGATCTATAAATCATTTCCTACCATCCTCAAGACTAATCTCCAACTCCTCTCCTTCCCTCTCTTCATTCTTTTCTGACTTTTTTCCCATACCCCGTTTTCTGCTCAACAGCGCTTCACACCGCTCATGCTCAGGCACGTCGCTCGGCTGCAGCACTGACCGACGGTAAAGTGATTTGAAAAGGAGAGCCATAAACGTGATGGATGTGGTCCAGCTCGGGGTTTAGCCCCAGCTGTCGGGCATGTTTTTTGTCATTTCAGACAGACCCGCTGGGTGCGCGCCCTTCTTCACCCGCATTCATCCACTCTCTTCAGGGCTGAAGGGAGTTTTAAGACGAATACGTTCTTAAGGGCTGTCAAGGTCACAGGTTCAAACCAGTGGCTGACAACACTGTGAAGATCGGAGATTACATTTTTACGGGATGAGATCTTTACTGGCATCTACTGAAAACCAATAAGGTGGAGTTTAAGTGATGCAGCGAGCTGGTATCATGTGTTTTCAATAAAGGCACAGGTGGTCTATCTTAGATTTCCGTCTTTGGCTTCAAATGCAAGTCATATAAATCAATCACTTTGTGCTTTTTGTTTTATGATCTAACTCCCATGGTTTTCTCTTAAAAATCATCTTTTTTCCTTCCACAGGCTGGATGACATGATGTTCCTACCCTTTTCCCCTCCCCCCTCCACCTCTCTCATCCCTGTTTTCCTTCTGCTCCTCCTTTTCCTTCCTCCATCCCTTGTTTCCTCTTCCCTTTCCCACACTCCATTGAGCTGGACTTCACCACATGACCCCTGCTACTACCTTGACGGCCGCCCACGACACTGCCTGTCAGAGTTCATCAATGCTGCCTATGGCATATCAGTCAATGCTAGCCACTCGCTACAAGGGTCTGACTATGACAGCAACATCACCACCTTGACGGACCTCCACAACCCCCACAACCTGACTTGCTGGATGGCTCACAGAGGTTCTGACACCGGAGAATGGGTCCTCACGCTACCTCTGGGCCGCCGCTTCGAGATCACCTACATAAGTTTGCAATTCTGCCAGCAGGGGGAGCCATCAGACCCCATCTCCATCTCCATCCTCAAATCAATGGACTACGGGCGCACCTGGAGGCCGATGCAGCACTACTCCAGCGACTGCCTTCGGAACTTCGGGCTTCCCTCCCGGACAGTGGCCCAGACAAGGCACCAGGAGACGGAGCCCCTCTGCTCAGACCCACGCCCCCTGCAAAAGCAGAGGGGCGGCATGGTGCTGGCCTTCTCCACCCTGGACGGACGGCCATCCTCTCCTGATTTTGACCACAGTCACACCCTCCAGGACTGGGTGACTGCCACAGACATCCGTGTGGTCTTCCACCAGGTGTCTAAAGATGCCAAAGTGAGCAACTTGGACAAGAAGGAAGAGACACAATGGCGTGCTGATGCAGAAGAGGACAGAGGAACAGGGTTTCTAAGGTGGAGATCAGGCTACAAGGGGCACACTGGAGATCAGGTCAAGTTAAACACAGATAATACACTGGCATTTTTTGACAGGGATGCAAAAAACTCAGAGGTAAGGGGGAGGAACAAAGGTGAGAAAGTGGACAAACATGGAAGGAGGGGACAATATAAAGGATCGGGTCAAGATGAAGATGGACACAATGTGACCAGCAAGGAAGGGGGCGATAGCTTTAGCACAGACTTGTTCGCCTCTTCAAAGAAAACCGGGAAAGTCAGAGGGCGAGGCCGCAAGAAGGAAAACAATCATTGGCTGCCTTGCCCCAGTGAAGGTTGTAATTGGACAGTTGAGGGGCGGAGCAGGAGCAACAAGGGCCTGGAGCTGAGGAAGAGGAGAAACAATAATCTCAACACCAAACAAAGCTCCAGGAATCTGCACGTGACCCCACCCATCGCGTTTATCTCTGCTGTCCGAGCTCCTCTGGCCCTGTCGGACCTGCAAGTTGGCGGCAGGTGTAAATGTAACGGGCATGCTTCCAGGTGTCGCCGTGACGACGCAGGCCAGGCACTGTGCGTGTGCGAGCATCACACGGCGGGGCCAGACTGCGATGTGTGCGAGGATTTCTACTTCGACAGACCGTGGCATCGAGCTACACCCACGCACCCAAACCCCTGCGTTGGTGAGTACTGCATCCTGCTCCTGAGTGAAAATGTACAAAATGGTTTTATGTTACACCCTGCATATGTTTTTATATATTTTAGATGAAAGATAGACCAAAAGCATAAAGAGAAGGTATAATGAAAATTTAAGTGCGCTTTATTTACAATTCTTCCTCTTACCAAACACTTACAGACAATAAAAATATTAATCCAAAGGAAAGGAAAAAAACATCTACACATTTTACAGTAGTATACCAGAAATTCTTCTATTTCAGTGGATTTGACATTTCATGAAGCTGAAGGACAGAGAGATGCATTAAAAAGAAATCATTGAAGCAGGGGTAAAAATATCCTGACTGTTCCTACTGTAGTATAGAAGAAGACCCCAAAACAACTTCCCACAATGCAACTGGATACTTTTGTTAGACCCTCCTTCACTGAGTGGTAAACTCCCACATCTGACCACACTGACAGGCTTTATGTAAGAAATTTGTGGTCGCCAAGTCCATCATCGGGGTTATTTTCTCAGCTCCAGCAGAGCCAGAGAAGAAATTTTACACCTGTTTTGACAGGCTGAGTATTATTCTATTATGTGCGTATGTGCCATCAAAATTAAAATTTGTTGAACAGTACAAGCCAAGCTAAAGTCCCTGTCACAATAAACAGAGATGGTGTCCTGGTCTCCATGGGGTGAAAGGGCCCAAACATGAACTGCAACGTCCCTGGTTCAAGTCTGGCCAGAGAGACATTGTCAAATCCCCATCTCTCCCTCCCTACATTTCCTTCAGTCATCATTCTGCTGTCGACTATCAATAAACACAAGTATTCTCTCACGTGCTTCCCAACCCCTGAACCTGAAAGTTACCCATCAAAAAGGAACCGATCGTGAGATTTTGTGATGATCAATTCCTCACTGATGTCCATCCTTTTCTCTCCAGCCTGTGAGTGCAACGGCCATTCAAACAAGTGCCGCTTCAGCATGGAGGTGTTTCAGCAGTCGGGCCGGCGTAGCGGAGGCGTGTGTCAAAAGTGTCGCCACCACACGGCCGGACGCCACTGCCAATACTGCCAGAACGGTTACACCCGCGACCACAGCAAGCCGCTGAACCACCGCAAGGCCTGCCAATGTCAGTCACTAGATCTGTGTGTGTGTGTGTTTGGGAAAGGGTTAAGGGGAAGAAGGAAGTGTATTTCTGTTTGTGCATATGCATGGGTGAACGACTTTAATAACTTACTGGAAGATGGAAAGCAAATCATGGTGTGAGAGACAGTGTTTATGTCTGACTGTCTGAAGGCTTGTCTCTGTACCAGCGTGCAGAAGTGTTTATGGGGTGGTTACATTGTGAGAGCGGGCAGCTATTCCTGTTAGCGATACGTGGACAAAAACACTCCCAAACCTCACTGAGCTACCACCTGCATCCCCGTCGTTACTACCGGCTGGCATCTGCCATGACCCCTGACCTTTGACTGGTCACATGTCCTAAGTGACACTCTGGCATGCTCATGTGGAAGCTGGACCTAGGCCCAATATATCCAAAGTTAATGGGCTCTCTTTGAGCGCGACACAGGGATGATGATTAAAAGTCCCCGTATTTTATCACTTTTTATGCATGAAACAAAACTGCAAATTCATATCCTCCACCACGCAGTCTTCCATCTCAGCTTTAACTCATTGATGCTATATTTCACTGAGTTACCCCTCAGAGGCCAATTACTCAATTTCTCCAGTCAGGTTGTTTGGACTCATTGTAAGGATTTGTCTAAATATTACAAGAGTGTGAACAGAGCTGCTGAAGTATGGCTTCCTCTCCCTGTCTGTCTTCTCTCACCCAGTCTTATGTTGTGATAGTAGTGGTAAATAAAAAGCTTGGCAATGTAAACCACGGCAAATCCAGGCAGTAATCATTATACAGCATCACAACAGCAAACATTACAGGGATATAAATGAATTTAAATACAGGATATGTCTCCATCTTTATGGGCTAAAAGTTCCAGGGATAGTGAAGAAGTCCAGTTGCAAATATATTAGTGTTATATTAATGACCAAAATCATCCCCGCCACCATGTGACATCCAGCTGAGAGCTCCACGGAGGAATTTATCTTTGTTTACCCAACAAGACAGCTACAAAATAGCTTTTATGGTGTTAGTAGAGGCCTTGCTGCTCAAGGACACTCTCAGAGTGGATGCTGTCAAGCAGGATTAAACCTTGCTCCTGTCACTGATGGATGGTTTTCTTCATCCGGTCTATTGTCCTGTATGTCCTTCGTGCAGTAGCCACAGTCTTATGTTTATCTAAGTGTGGTCTTCTCTACAAAGCCAGGACATCTCAATCAAATACGCTTGCTTGTTTCCATCCCTATTTCATATTCATACAAAGGAAATATATTTGTATGTAGAAGCTCTTCTTCTACTACAGTCTGGCCGCTGAGAACCATCACTGGGTGTCTGAAGCAATCAGCATTGCCTCCAGCAGGCAGCTGCTACCCAGAAACAATCATGCTTACACCCTTATGCTACCTACCCAGCACCAAACAGCGGAAAGGCAAAGTTAGCGACTAGCTAATGAACATATTGAAGCATCCAGCAGCTAAATCAGCAGATATTTCCCTCAGGAGGTTGTGTAGACCAAAACAGAGACATCAGTAACACTTCTCTGATCGTGTCACTCTCTTTTTCAGCGTGTCAGTGTCATCCTTTGGGAGCTGTGGGTCGCTGGTGTAACCAGACATCAGGTCAGTGCTTGTGTCGAGAAGGTGTGACCGGACTCAGGTGTAACCGCTGTGCCCCGGGATACAAACAGGGCAAGTCCCCTCTCCGGCCATGCATAAGTAAGTCAACCTCCAGTATTTATGCTTTTCAGAGTCAGGAAAACTGTAAATTATACCTTTATGTGGAGACTATCCTTAGAAAAATGGCACTGGTTATTTCATGACCTTGGGGGCATTAAAATAATGGCAGCCTCTGAGAAGCAAAGGCAGAAGTAGCATGACATAGTGGCAAAAAATGTTTAAAGAGGAGGTCCTGAGTTCAGTTTTTTCTTGGCAATGACAACGGCCTTTACCGAACCCTTATCCAAGAAGTCTGAGTGACCTAAACTTAACAAAACCTACTGCGTCAAGGGGCAAATCAGAAAAGAGTCATGCATCAATCATCATCATCATCAACTTGGCATCGGATCCAAAAATATGGGTCATTGTGACAACCTCCTCTATTGTTTAGGTTATTATTCTTAACTTTTTTTAAAGTGTAATAGTTTGTCGTCAGTCATCACAAAGTGACCTCTTTAAGTTCTCCTTCAACTTGATTTGCTGGTGACCTACAGTAAATGGATTAAACCCCCTATCAAGCTCTCTAAGCCTTTATCAAGTAGTTGCTCAATATAAAAGGGGCCGCTGCTGTCAAGACTAATTTGGCCCAATCTCCCAGCGTGTCCCCTTTTCATCATCCCTGGAGACGGTTTCCATAGCAGCGTTAACATGAGCTGACCACTACAGGGAAACCTCATCTCCAGATGATCTGGGATCAGCATCAGATCATGTGGACTGTTGCTCCTCATATCTCTGCGCCCGGCCAACACCGAACCTCAGCCACAAGCGCTAATCCACGTGCGCTTCCCCGGCTAATCGCGCAAGTGCCGACAACTACACGGGCACTGACGCTGTGTAAGCCCCAATCAGGTGACATCGGGAGCCAGCGGCGGCGAGCTTCACACCTGTTGTGCAGCTCAAAACGCCCCCCATCACAGGGCCCAGACTCATAACTCTCCCAGTGAAAGGAGTGAGTGAAAGAAAACCTTGTTTGTTTTTACTGCCAGACCATCTCAGGCTATGTATAGCATCTCTTAGCCCCACCACCACCTCTAACACCTCTCATCAGACAGACCAAAAGACACGCAGCAGCCAGGCTAAACATAAAGTTAGCTTCCATTGAACCGTTGTACCCACGCCTCGAGCAGCAGAGGAAGTTCACAGAGTTGTGTCTCTGCTTTTAAAGGCAAGAAGTAGGAACTACTTTTTGGTCACAATTGAGAGAAAAGCCTTCAAGACAGCTGAGAGAGCAAAATGAAGGGAAAGCTAGCTGGCAAGATAGCCATGGCTAGCCTTAGCTAAAGCTAAAACAAACTTTACTTAGGCATACTTACTGAAAAAGCTCCATATTGATGAACTGAATCACCAAGATGTCAGTTTGCTATTCCACATAATAAAATGAGGCTATAAATCCAAACATGATGGATAAACACCCCAGCTAAACTTCTGCCAAACTAACTAATCTCAGCTAAGGGAAAGCTAGCCGATGCTTTAGCTAACGCTTTACCAGATTTCAGTTTGTCTTATGAGGAATTCAGTAGCTGTTATCTCAGCTTTGGCCCATTTATTTATTTCAGCTACCTTTAAAGCACATATTTTGATTATATTAGAAACTGTGGAACGTAATCTAAATAAAGTTGAAACTAGTTAAAATGGACAAGAAAGCTGAATTAACGTAGATTATCCAAAGTAAGGGTGGATTAACTGTTGTCGAAATTTGTTGGTTTATTTTCCATTTTTTACTGTATATTTCATGAACAAAATTGTATTTAGGTTTAATTAAGGCTACTGTAGGTGTAAGCTAGATGCCAAAAAAGTACAGTTCATCAGTATCAGCAATGAAACTCGTGTATTTGTTGTACATATAGTATTCTACACAAACACAGAGGGGCTTCCTGTGTTTTAAAAGTGGGGGGCAGTCAGCTGGGTGGGGGTGTAGGGTGTCACTGGCCCAGTTGTGTCAGACAGGACATGGACGGGGGGACGGAGTGTGAACTTGGTAAAATATGGCAGCACTGTCACACGCACACACTTTTACAAGAGGCCTGGATAACATACGTACAGATCAGCAGCTTGTTCATTTTCCATCTGCGAGTTCGTGGTAACACAGTCAAACTTTACGAGACTCTGTTCAGTGTTTGAGACAAAACCATACAAGAAGTGATGGTTTGACCTTATTAAACTACCAAAAGTAAAGTTTGCGTCTGCTTGTGTGTTCAAGCGAGCGTCAGAGAGTGTGTTTCTAACCCATAAAAGAGGACCACACACACATGCTTTTGACACATGCTTATCTTGTGCACGGAGAGGCATTCAAGCATAGCACGCATAACGCACACAACCTGACAGCTCACATAGGTAGGCTGAAGCGGCACCTGTCGCCGTCACCTGTCTAAAGCTGTGTTTACGTTTCAGGAATTCAGGAGGTCGCTCCAACCCCAGTGTACCAACCTCAATACAGCATAGGTGAGTGCACAGGCAGAAATGATCTTTTGGTGTATTTTCATGCTCACTTGTTAGTAATTTAAAACCCACCTGTTCTCAATTTGAAATCTTACATTTTTACATTCAGTATGAAATAAACAGTATAACAAAATATGCATTAGATAATAACTATTCTTTTGTCCCTATCTCTGCCTATACTACATTTGGTTTTGTGGGTATTGTGGGTAATGTAGTTTTTCCATATGACAATGTTGGATTTCTGAGATTTTTTTTAATCAAAATTAATCAAATCAAAATGAATTTACTTGATTTTTAAAAGAGATTATTTACAGAATTAAGCAACAAAAAAAAAAAAAAAACAGAAACTCCTTCATGGTTTTCTTACAAATAAACACTTTCTCAATTAAATTGCAAGACACAGTCCAAAATTACATTTGCCTTGATAAATGTAGTCCAACTTTTTGGTTTCATCCACCGCTCTGCTCTTATTTGCTCTTTTTTTATATATATGTATTTATCGCTTTTGATCTTACTCTAAATTGCCTTGTAATGACTGGTTGGAAAGGTGCTAGAATAAGATTTTCATTCTTATTAAATCAAATGAAATATGGGAGCGAGGCTCTAAAATTAAAACCATCAGGGCAATTTTCAGTGACATGAAATAGTGCTTTTACCATAACAACAGAATAGCTAACCACTCCCTCCTAGTGGCAGCTCGAGGAATGTCCCACCTGCTGCAGGCGAGGTCATCTGTTAGTCACAGGATACTGTGATGACAAATAGAAGCAGCCATATTGTAATTAGGGGAAAAGACATGTGCTGATATGCGTGCTATGAAATGATACCCTCTCATTGGATGCATTCTCCCTGCCTCCCTCTCCATCTCTTTCTCTGTTGTAGCGGAGGAGTGTGTTTCATACTGCCAGCCTTCTCAGGGCAAAGTCAGGATGAACTTGGAGACTTATTGTCTCAAAGACTACGGTGGGTGTAATGTTGTTCATCTATTAACATGTCAACACAGAAAAATACTGTTTAACTGAGAATGAATCCTCTTGTGTTTAAATTAACTGTCAAAACAGAAAAATAAAGTTCTCAAGCCTTTAAATCTAGATTAAACGTGCATTTATACTGAAACAATTTATAACATTTTCAACATATTATAATGAAAATCTGATTAATTAAACCACATTTGGGTCATGTAAACAAAAAGAGTCAAAATATATCTAAAAAAATCTAATTGTAAACAGTTTCCATAAACAGAATGTTTTATATATATTATTATATATATTCCATCTCTTTCTCAGTGCTGAAGGTGCAGGTGCGAGGGATGGAGCGTTCAGGTCCCTGGTGGCAGTTCTCCATCTCAGTCCAAACTGTCTTCCGCACGGGGTCCACCTCCCGCGTACGCAGGGGTCCCCACTCCCTCTGGGTCCCTGACCGTGACCTCGGCTGCGGCTGCCCGGCCCTCCACGTGGGCCGGACCTTCCTCCTGATTGGTGCAGAGGAGGGGGAGCGGGGCTGGGGCCCTGAGGAGAGTCGCCTGGTGGCGGACCGCTCCACTCTGGCCCTCCAGTGGCGGGAACACTGGAGCCCCAAACTGAGGGGCTTCCGAGGACAGGACAAAAGGGGCCGCTGCCCACCGAAATCCCACAACAACCATCAAAACCATGACCACAGGGAGCAAACAAAGCCCCAGTCTGGGTACATCCCCCCTCACCTGCTGACTGAGAAAGACACTCAAACCTCAGAGGTGCCACACACACACTCTCACACAGACGGTGAAGTTAAATTCACAGAGCCGACCCCCTCACCAACCACACCCGCTCTGGTGTGCTCTACTCAAGGTCCTGGATGAAAAACAGAAACCACAAGATTTTTTTATCCTCCACATCTTTGGACACTTGGCAAAAAGTGAACAACAAGAAGGAGAGGAGTGCTCTTTTTTACAGCTTTTCCTGAATGCCTCAGGAGAAGCAGGCTTGACTTTGCTTCCCAGGTTTTGAGAAAGTTCAGAAAAACACACACACACACACACACACAAACACACTCACCTGTTATGTGATGTTAACATGCTTATCTAAAAATGTGAAGAAACACAAGTTTCCTCGTGTTTTTTTTTTCTTCTTGTGGAGGGTAAAGCTCAACTTTCCGCAGCAAAACTCGCCACTGATGATAAAACCGGTGCTATGTGACATGTTAGTTAGAAGAATTTAATATTTTCTACCAAAGAAGCTTTTGAAAATTAAAGTCTGACTAAACTCTGACTGAAATGCCATGCAGTATTTTTGTGTTGTAAAGTTTTTTTTTTTTTTTTAAGCACTTTGAATCATATTTATTCTTGGATTACTTTATGTAACAAACACACACACACATAGAAAAAAAAGAACATTTACATTCTAAAAAAAAGGAAAATACAGAATGTGCAAAATTATTAAAAGGGTGAATATTCTACCTCACATTTGCTGCACAACAAATGTAACCAAAGCTCATTCAGAAATGTGATATTTCTTTCATGTTATAGAAATGCTTTTAACTTGCAAGATCCATACAATATGTATGACTGTATTTTTAGCTTTCTCATTGAAATTTGAAATTATCATCATGAAATCACATTTATTTTATTTTTTTAATTCAAATAGCTTCAAACAACTGGCAACACATATGGAGAGCTGTTGTGGATAATTTCCTAATATTTGAGTAAAATCCACTCACACAGGCGACACTTTTTCATTTATTAAAATTGTGTATCTGCATCGTGTCCACAACTCGAATTACTTTCTAATAGAGCTTGGCCTTTTTGTCTTTTTGCCCAAGTATATTTTGAATAGTTGGGATAAAAGTAATACAAGCTCCAGGTCAGTCATGCACACACACACACACCTAGCTTGCATTCACACTGCTCATTATTTGGGGAAATTGACACTATCTACAATCTGCTCCCTCATTGGGCAGCTGACACAGAGACCAAACTAACCTCGGCCTCATTTTCTAACCGTGCAGGAATCTTCAGATAGACCGTTTGGAGCCCTGATACGGATCTAAAAGGCATCGGTCCGACCTGTCGTCATGAGTTCTGTTTCCATTTGGGAGATATGGCGTCATAGCCCAGGGGAAATGGTGGTGCTGGTGGTGGTGGTGTTGGGGGTATATTAAGACAGATGGACGGGCTCCTATTTGTTGGGCAGCCATGTTGTTTTGGTAGCAACTATGTCGGTGATTGGCTGCTCTACTGTGTTGGAGCCTGTGATTGAAAATAAAAAGAGAAAAATAGACTCGCTGACTGATGACGGCTCAGTGCTACACTGAGTGAGTCTGGGGGGTTTTTATATTCATGGAGTCCAAATGTCTTCACAAGCTTCTTCTTGGAGCTGCACAATCCACGGGGGTCCCTATAGAAACTGTACTGAAAGGATTCGGTTTCATCTGGATTTTGATTATAAAATGTATTTTTTTTAGGGCCAACAAAAATTTGCTTTAGCTTTGCAAACAGAGAAAGTTTTCAGAGAAATCCAATATGAAGACATATCTTTTTTTGGTCTATACTGAGTGTTGATCAGTAAAAACCATTTAGGTCAAGGGGCCTTGATTTGTAATAGAAATATCAATTAGAGCAATTATTGCTCAACCAAGACAATAATAAAAACACTTTTAAAATCATCAATAAAAAATATTATTACTATTATTATTTAATACTATTATTATTAGTATTAAATACTAGATCACATTCAACAAACACGATTTTTAAGACATATTTTGAGCTGAAACATTGTCTTTATGCAAACAAAATCAAACATATGTCCAAATCATGACCAAGATGGATACAGCTCATCATCAGTGTCTCATGAATACTGATTACCAGCTGAAAAATTGAAATTTAAGATGGCACTAGTAAACATTTTAATTCCCTTAGCTCCATTTTTAGCCTCTTTCAGCTCATTGTTTTGGTTTAGTCTCACCGGTCTCATCACAGCTGATTAAAGCTAAAAAGACGTGATAAAGCCACCATACGCTACCTGACCAGCACCACAAAGTTGCACAAAGTTAGCCACTAGCTGGTGACGACAGTGGAGCATTTTTCTCAGGAGTTGGTGGAGACCAAAATCGGAGCAGGAAGAGCGTGAAAGATTCTATTCATCGGCTGTCCGGAAACAATGTTAATGTTGCTTCGTAACAGCTGGATGTGAGAATATAAAAGTGTTTGCTAACAAGTTATCAGTTAAGTTATGATTAGGATCAAAACAGCATGTTAGGAAACCCGAAACACTGGTAAAAGTTCAACCAATCAAGACTCAAAATGATTCACGTGATTCATTTTAATGGACGTTTTTGCACATGAACACACAACCAAACTCATGACAACAGCAACAACACAGCAGCTTCAATGGTTAAGGTTTAGCAGGGGAGTGCAGGGCTACGACTCACATCCACACATGTACAATAACACAAACATGTGTGTGTGTGTGTGTGTGTCAGTGGGAATGAGAGGGGGGAGGGACAGACAATGCGTGTGTGTCAGTGCATGCACAATCATGTCTTGGAGGCAAAGGATCTGCCCTTGTGTGTGTGTGTGTGTGTGTGTGAAGGCGAAGCACCTGCTGCGTTGCTGCAGGAAGCACCTGTCAGCGGTCGTCTCCTCGGAGCAGCCTCTGTCGACATGTGGGTTTGATCCTGAAACTCCCCAAACACACACACTTACACAGACACTAACAGACAACTTAAGCCCGCGGCTCGCTCTGCTGCAGGGGGTTATCTGCGGCTTCGTTCGCTTCAAACTGACAACACACACTTTCCTGAGGCGCCTTGGAGGAGTGTTTTTGTGGTGCAGGGAAAACTGGGATCAGCTTCTTCCTCCTCTCTGGTTGTGTCTGTGTGTGTGTGTGTGTGTGTGTGTTTGTGAGTGTGTGGTATTATGTTTACAACCTGTGGAGGGTACGCTTTACGAGAGGTGACTCCTCCTGCGCTGCAGCCAGAGCCAAAGTTCAACTAGACCTCTTGCAAACACACACTCACTCTTATTTTTATCCTCTCATTTCCTTTTTCTCTCTCTCACACACACACACACACACACTTCAAATTTGCCTTCGCTCTCTTCTCAAAGCTTGTACATCTCTTCCTCACACACTCCAAGTTGTTTCGCACCCAAGAGCTCAAGTCCAAGTTCAGCAGGTTTTACTGTCACACTGTTTTCAAGACACACACAGACACACACACACACACACACAGGGCTTCTGTTAACCTGAGAGGCAGAGGGTCAATCCCTGTGATCCGCAGCCTGCATGCCTTCCATACAGACACGCCGCCGACACAGCAACCTGACTCCCAGCCAGATTAGGACTAATCAAGCATGGCGCAGCTCCGGGCAGCAACACCATGACACACACATGCGGACGCACACATGTATGTGCGCTGTGCTGCAAACATGTGTTGCACCAGTTTCCTACAAATTATTGCTGAAAGCAATGCAGCGAGATGTTATTTTCAAGAGTGAAATTACAGCCACCGTCATTTGTCCTGATGCTCACCGGGTCCCACTGACACTTTCCCATATTTCCCTCTTTCTCCCAGTGGTGGAATGTGGTTAGTTGTACTGCACCGAAGTATTCTTATACTGAGCATTTCCATTTTATGCAGCTTTATACTTCTACTACTACATTTCAGAGGCAAATATTGTACCTTTTACTCCACTTTTTCATACCCGTCCCGTCCAGTGAAGACACACAAAGCTGAAAACAGGCTGTTTTTCTGACATTTTGTAGATACGTGGATGCTACAACACATGATGATCTTTTAGAATATGAAGCATTGCTGCAGATTAAACAACCCATCAGTATATAAGTAGTGAAAATGAGCTCAGCCTTTAAGAACTGCAGCAGTAAAATGTCCCACACGCATTAATGCAGCAGGAATATTAATCCAGAGACATCAGACATAATAGTAAAACTCTAACAGAGTTACTGCAGAATGAGTACTTTTGATACTTCAAGTAAATTTACATAGCTGATGCTACATACATACTTTCACTTTTTTGCTTGTAATGGAGTATTTTTGGAGTGCTGTATTAGTGCTTTTACTTAACCTAAAGATCTGATTACTTCTTCTACCACTGCTGTTTGTCCATGTTTCTGTCTCTCTTCATTCAGAAGAAGAGGGAAACTTTCACCCTGCAGTTGAAATACCCACATGTAGTTCTCACTCTTCAACTCTTCAAGTTTGACAAAAATTCGACAAAATGTAATTTAAAATAAATTCAGCAAGAGCAGTTTGTGTAGATAATATTCCTAATTATTCAACTCATTTTACATGTTGATTTTTCTGCCATAGTCCAGAAGGGACTCATCTCTGTTACGTCAAAATAACATCTATATTTTAGTGTTTATTCATGTTGGCATGTTGTTACCAAATGTCTGTTAAATTACAGGTGAAATAATAATAAACCTAACTAACTTGCATTCACTCAGATCTACGGCTGTTTGCGTGAGCTAGATTTAAACATTCCCAAACAAATAAAAAGGGTCTCGACACTCTCAGTTATAATAAACACGCTTCTGATCGACACAACTCCAACGTGCTGCAGAAGTCTGTTAAATTCAATATAAAACAGATGCTGCCATGATGGGTGGGATGATGACATGAGACCAGGCACATGTGAGAGTCTGGTGAATATTGGGCAGCTTGTATCAGGAGGAAACCCTCGTTGATTTGTGGAAACGTTGCTGCAGCATCGCAACCTGAAGGATTTGCATTGTGGAATTCCCTGAAAACCACTCAAAAGGTTGTTTATTTGTATTTTTTTTTAAATGGAAGAGTCACCTGACCTTGATATGGAGCAAAGAATTACCACATAAATACCATTGCTGTGTAGTCTTTGTAGACAGTTGGTAAGAACTCAGTGTGTGTGTGTGTGTGGGCATGTGACAGCACTTGTTCCGTACAGTCTCCTGTAAAAACGTTCCCACCAGCCCCAGGTGTCGACCAGTCGTCTGGTCCACTCTTCGGTCACAAATGTCTGGGACGTGTCAGGCCTTCCTCAGCTTTGTAGTCTGAACCTCATTTTGTCTTTGTAGTCGTCAAGCGGAACTTTATTTTGGCAGCCACCGTGTTAGAGGGGGCAGCTGATTTACGGCGCAGAGGCCAACAGGGCGATCCCACCGTTTTCTCTCAGTTTGGGCCTTGTTCTGGATGTTGTTATGGCGTCCGCGCACAGTCCCCAGTCTATTAGTGCTGCAGAGCCGGGGTCCAGGATTAGCGATCAAAAGAGTGAGGGGCTGAAGGTTGGTGGGTAACACTAACCCGGCATGCCCAGGTGCCGCGGTTGAAAAGAGACTCCCATCTGTGGTGTGGATGGGTCGAACACGGGCTGTATGTGTGTGTTGCCTTCCAGCGTGGCGTTTGTGTGTGTGTGAATGACTTTTATGGGGCGTACACTTCGGGTGAACCCCGTCTAGTTGGGTTTGAACCGTGACCGATTGGATTTCAGGCTCGGGGAGGTGACCCCCGACCTTTTTACAACATCTGCACCCCCGACTTTTCCTCAGACACATTTCAACTTCACGTTCCTCCCTCTGCCACGCAGTCCATCTGCCTGCAGAGCACCACTGTACCACTGTTGTCCACCATGACTTAAAACAGCCTTTTTCTTTTACTAGTTTTGACCTTTGTTCTACAGCCTTTGGGAGAGTAATAAAAGCCTTGAGTAAAGGTTGGGAAAAGGACAATTTTTAATTAAATTTACTTCATTTCTTCAGAATAATCCACTCAGTGTAACATGCTGCTTTCCAGGGAGTCCTGGGTCCATATATGAAGACATATTAGTCAGTACAGTCTGTTGATCAAATGCTCTGGTGCGCAGATTTAAGCTTTATTCACTTCAAATTAAATTAATTATATTATATAATTAAATTATACTAAATGCACATTGTCAGAGATTTGTTTTCTTAATGGCTTTTTCCAGCTCAGGAATGAACGTTGAATCTCAGCTTTTAAGATGAACAAGAACCCCCCCCCCAAAAAAAAAGAAAAAATGGAAATTTGAACATGAAAACTACATAACTGAGCTGCTCCATCTGCTGCTGAAAACACCAGAACAGCTCAGATACGGACTTTATGGTGAGTTGTTTTCAACTATTTTACCGGACTTTACTGTTGTAACACAGGCTGTATGTTCAGGTGTAGTTCCTGAGCCTTCTTCTGTTTTTCCCTGTCAAAGGGAATGTTTCCTTATCTGAGACGAAGGTCTCAGGATAGATCATCTGCACAGATTGTGAAGCCCCTCGAGGCAAATTTGCGATATTGGGCAATAAAACAAAAACTGACTTAACTTCAATGTAGTTTTAAACATTCAAACAGTGATTAAAGGCTGACATAGTTGCAGGTCTTTGAGAATCAGTGTGGGCTATGGTATAAAGAGTGGAATGAGTTCATACAGTCTGACAGCGAAAGCTACTTCAATAAATCAAAACTCTGTATGTTTAAGTCTTTAACCAGTGTTTTTCTTTTGTACTAAATTTAATTAAAACAGAATATGTTACACGTGGGAAAAATGACTAAATATACATAAAAACACTAATCACAAATCCAGATTTTTATCAATAAATACCTTTATTGTCTTGCAATCCCTTATAATTCTTTTTTTCTTTTTGCACATAGTATTTTAATTTCCTTCCAGCCGCGACAGCGATGGTGGTCTCACAAGTGGGTGGTCTCATCTTCAGCGTCTGTGTCATGTTGCAGAGAGGTCTCGGCTTCAGGGAGGTTGTTGCACTGCAGGTACCAGAAAACCACTTGGACCTGCCACACACACACACACACACACACACAGTAGGAGACATTTGTAAAATATTTAAATTTTAATAATTATAATAGATTGTGCAGTATGTGAAGAGCTGTGTATCAAAAATACACATTGTGTCTTGTTGTTCTATTAAATACCTTTTATTTTAAGTTTGTATTATTTGATTCAATCTTTCTTCCAATATAGTTAATTAATTGAACAGAATAAATCTCTCCACTATGTACATATCTGAAGGGTTTCACTGCAAAAAAGTAATTATTTGTAAATAATTGTTCTACGTCAAGGGCTGGAGGTACCTTTAAGGACCCTGCGGTCATGTCCTCAGTATTTCCAATAGAAATTTGGGGGGTTGGCAGGAAACAAAAAGACAATTGGTGGAGTTCACTCCAGTTTTTTTTTTTTAAGTATTTATTTTATTTTGAGTGCTTCTTGGTCAAGTAGAAAGTATTCTGGTGTGTAAAAGCTTAAAAACAGCTTTTAAATTTTCCTGTTGCAAAAACTCCCCCAAAAATCAGTTAACTGATTCAATAAAATGTGACAACTGTGAATAATTTTAATTTAATTTAAATTTTAACTAAAATGAGAAATTTCTCAACATTTCTCATGACTTCAGTTTTTTTTCTAAATCTATAAAATAAGAAGAAAACAGTTCACCCTCACCAATGCAGCTGTTTGGAAAATAAACACTGTATTTTGGCAGACAATGTGCTAAACCGCTGTGGTTTATTCAGCAGCACCATGGGCTGTTTCATTCCCACCTGCACCACCACCTCCTGGGAGATATCCACAGTGGGGCCGTCATGCCCCACTCCAACCACAGGGGGGCGCAGGAGGCTGGGGCCAAACACTGTAGCCAGGTTCATCAGAGACATCTTGTTGATGTCTTGCTTCTCAGAGACTCTGGAGAAAATGATCAAAAAGAAAAAGTGAAATTCTGGAACTGAAATTAGCGCTAAAATCTACAGAGACTTCACAGATACAGTTTATGTTTAGTGGCAGCTGTCGTTCATTAGGAGCTGATATGTTGTGCGCTGTTGTCTGATGAGTTGTCACACCGTTGCAGGTGGTGCAGGAGGTACAGGAAGGTGTGGCGGTTGGGGTCAGGACAGGAGTGCAGCAGGGACAACATGGAGACAAGCCGGGAGTTTGTGTCCTGGATGTCTACAGGGGAGAAAAAAGCTTCAGTTCACTTGGCTGAGAGGCCATTTCAAGACTAACAGCGTTGAATTAAGTGTTGTCTTACAAAATAGAGACGTGTTTTGAGGGGTTTTGTTCTTGGCATTTTCAGTCTACAGTAATTGACAAAATTGTCGCCTGGTCTTACCCAGCGTCCTGGCCAGGCTCTGAAACAGCTCGGTGGGTACAAGTGGCTCAGGCAGCTCTCTGAAGTACAGCTTGAGAACCCCAGAGACGACGTTCACTTCGGCGCTCCTCAGCCGGGTGACGGCTTCACGCAGATCTGAGCGGGGCAGACGGTAATGACCATTAGCATCAGTATTACTGTTTCTCCTTTCGGCACATTCACTTCCTTCCTTATACGCAGAAGAAAACGCCTCGATAACTTGAGTCCTTTTTTTTTTTTTTTTTTTAAAGAACAATCAGACTGAAATATGTCTCAACTACATTCTACATCTCTGGACCCCAGAGGATGAACTGCAAAAATGATCCTTCATCTGGTGCCAAAACACCTGCAAAACTGATGACACTCCCATCAGCCTAAGCTGTACTTTGTGTTTAGTGCTAATTAAATGTTAGCATTTGCATGCTGTACTTAGATGGTAAACATTATACCTGCAAAACATCAACATGTGAGCATTACCATTGTGAGCAGGATAGCATGCTTTTGTGAGTAATTAGCTGTGAGTTCTGCTTTGATGCAGCATGGTGACCCAGTACCAAGTTTACAAAAACAAGTCCTTCTGCAGATAATGACCCAATGTGGACTGCACAAACACTAAAAACTGGGTAAAACAATGAAAACTCAAGAGCTGTGTGACATGTTTGATTATGATTCATTTGCATTGCTGCTCATGCTTGTCTGCTGCTGGTATATGAAACATTCATACACTGATGGCAGAGGCCACGCAAGGTGCCCAACCACTAGACTGCAGGGGCCTGGAGTCGAACCACCGGCCTTCTGATTAGTGGACAACCGCTCTGCCTCCTAAATATTACACATGGCGACAGAAAACAGACGTTTGCCTTCTTACTGGTGTTGAACGTAGCCTTGAGCACGCTGATGTCACTGGTGGTTCCTGAAACCCTGTAGATGCCCACCTCGTCCATGCCTCTCCTCTCCACCTCCTCCACGCAGCAGCGCACCACATGAGGGACCAGCACTCCCTCCTGTCTGACAGAGAATTGAAACCTCAGGTGTTTCATTTCATTCCAGACTTAACTCTTGACACACTTCTACTTCCTCTCACTTCCGAAAATAGCTGTGCAAAGCGGCGCACAGGGGAAATAAAAACTCTGGAGTGAAGTGCACCTTTCGGGGTCAGTCACTCTCCACAGGCCGGCAGGGACTTACTGAGCCACGGTTTCAATGGGGACACAGAAGACAGGTTGCTGCTGAGCTGTGGAGCTGGGCGGCTCAAGCGGGTGGGGACAGTACTTCAGGGAGAGTTTCACCTCCACCTGTCCAAGGTGTAGAGTCTGTCTCCTCCATCGCTTATTCAGGGTTTTAGATTCCAGCTGATATAAAAATATTGATTAGTGCAGCTTTAGTGTTTGAATATTTCTGTATTTTATATTGCTTTAACTACTTTCACTGCTTCAAAGCAACTTTTTCAGGATGATAATATAGCTGGAGCTCAGTCCGTCTTCATACCTGTACAGAAGCTTTGCCCAGGACTGCATCATCCTGTCCGTCAGACTGACTCACGCAGAGCACCCTCAGGTCCCGTGCCCCGTCCACCTGGAAAGACAGCTCCTGTTTGACGGGAAGGAGGTGTTAACGCTGACAATGACAGCAGTGTCCGAAAGCTACAACAGGAGCTTTCGAGTCTTACGTTAAGCCTTCTGATCCTGGCTACCGGTTGGATTTAGTGTAGATTTTACTGCCGCTGATCATGTTAAAAGCAGCTCATGGTCTGGCCACAGTGCAGACTTTATAAGCCTCTGTGAGCTGAACTGAAGCCTGACATCATGTCGGATGCTGTCTAGACATGAAGAAGTCATTTAGCACCCTCGATCGGCTGATAAATCATCTGCCTACATGACCATAAGAGGTAGCAGGAACTTTCACCGTTTTCTCTATATATTTTTAGTAACTCCCCTTTAGCCAAATTTAAAGACCAATATACATTCAGTTATTTTGTAAAAAAATAACTCTAACCTGGTCCCAGTGTGGGTTGAGGGTGTGGATTGACGAGTGTGTCTGGGCTTGTTTATCATAAAACTCGTAGCCATCCACTTCCACGCATACATACACACCTGAAAGAGAGAGATAACCAAATGTTACGTGACTTTATGACGTCTAGTTCATCATTCAGACTGAGGATCTGCTCAACTCAGGACCCACTAAACGGCTATTTGGTGCAATTTAAAAAATATCACATTTGACATACAGGCTGGTTGCTGCAGGCCGCAGGCGGAGTGGATGGCCACACTCAGAGTCCCACTTAAAGCCTCCTCGTCCTCAACTGGGAAGAGACACACAGAAATATCCTGAAGCTCGCTGGATTACAAGCGCGAGACAGGCACAAAGAAGGGGTTGAAAAGGTTTGAAAGGTCATAGCCCACAGAGTTGGTGTATTGTGTTTCAGACACAGGATGTCATTCTGCGGGGAGGAAAAGAGGGCCAAGGTCAATAGAGACGGTGGGTTTACCAGCACTGGAGCTCTGTAATGGTGGATGCTGGGTCATTCTCAGTTTCACACATGCACTGGTGAGGGTGAGCAGGTCCGGAGGGACAGTTTCTATGTCTGACAAACAACATGCAGCAAACACAGGCACCAATCAGATCACAGAACCACAGGAAGTAACATATTAGGCTTGAGTCCTGTCAAAAAGAGGCTACCTGTTTCTATTTGGCACTTAACAGACTGAGACCATGAGTCTTTGACTTCCACATTTCATTGTTCGCAGTGCATTTAATATTCATTGGCAGAGACGGCACAAGCACATTTTCTATATTCTACAACACTGATTCACAAAAGGTTGGGATACTGTGTGCAACGTAAATAAGACCAGAATGCAATCATTTTGCAGACAAACTGTGTTTAGTGTTTTACAAAGTGTTCCTGAGGCCATGAAGTAACATCCTTTATACAGTCATGTGCTCACAAAGTGGTGAACCTCACTCCTCGCTGGTGAACTGCAGTCGATTGATCATATCTCAGAAAGGACTCTTTTTGTTCGGCTTTATTTGTGTTGTCACACAGCGTCCCAACTCTTTTAGACTGCACCAATTTTTAAATCTGTTGACTCACAATTACATCGACAAATTATAAGTAACGATGCAACTAATGATTATTTTCATTATTTATTAATCTAATCTGTCAGTTCTTTTCTCAATTATTTGCTCATTGAGTCTACACAATGTCAGCAAATAGTAAAAACAACCAACACCAGTTTCAAATTGCTTCTTTTGCCCAAAACTAAATATCCAGTTATCAAAATCGCTGCCAGTGGACTCATCAATTATTGGACTAATACACTAATCACAAGAGTGTAAGAACCAGGCACGGATGAAAGAGAGAAAACCTCCAATTGATCTTGAATCTGGTGAGATATAATCAAAGTAGCTGCTTCTGCTTCTGAACATAATCCAAATCAATTGTTTCCTCTTTTGTGTATCAAGAAGAATTTTGCACAATGAAACAATGCAATGCTTCGCCATGTGACCTTAGAGGAAGTTGTTTGGGTCCCAGGAGACATTTGAAGTTCACACCAATGCGGACAACAGCCAGCGAACACTGTCACACCTACGTCCCCCTCAACTCTCACTTTTCTCATGAAACCAGCGCTGTGTTGACGCCTCTGTGTTGTTGCTCGCTTACTGGTGTCTTCAATATAACGTTTGTTAGTGAGCCTTAATGTCACCTTTAAATTTGTCTGTTGAAACAAAAAAAATGCTCGATTTTTTTTTTAAACAAAGGAGTGTCACCCCAGTCATATTCTGACACAGGAGAGTTGTGTTTCTCTGTCACTCTTGTGCATATTTAAATATTAAATCTAAATGTCAAACTAAATTAAATGCATGTGCTTGTGGCCCTCAGAATGGCCGAACGGCTGTAAACTCACTGTCTGTGGTGAGTTTGTGGACGGCCTCTCTCCATTCTTCGAGTTCGTAGAGGGAGGAGAGGAGGAGAGTGTGACTCTGCAGGGAGACACAACAGATTGCTTCTCCTTTTAGTCGCTTATTTTTCGGGAAGGAAACCATACTGACAGTATTAGAAGGTGTGTGTGTGTACCTTGCCACTGGGGCTGTGCAGCTCAAGTCTGTAAACAGGGGAGTGTGTGAGCAGCATCAGCTCCATCTGCTCCAGTTTCTTCCTGCTACGAGCTTCCAAAGACACGCCCCTGGACCCCTTCTTCACACAAACACAGGTTTTTTTGGTTTTACTCTTCTGTCAAAAACAGGCCGGTCACACTCGTCTCTCTGCATGTGTCAGACATACTGCTTTCTGGTGCTGTAGCTGCTGTCGGAGGAGGAACATCTTGGTTCTTATGGTGTGTAAGCGAAGGTGTGCGTCTGGTGTACGTTCCTGGTCTGCAGCCCAGCGCAGTTTGAGACCGGCGAGAGGCAGATACCAGCTGAACCTGTACTGGTCCTGCTTCCTGCAAGAAGCACGAACAAGCAGTAATGGCTCATAAATCAAAAGGAAGTACACACTGTACATACATGCATAGCTGCTGCTGCTCGTCTCTCAGAACAGAGACCACATTTCCCACAAGCCCTGATGGTTTCTCCTGCTTTACTCACCCTCTGCTTGCATGTTTGAATCTGGTGCACAGCAGGAGGTCAGTGTACAGGAAGAGGTGACGCAGGCTGCGTTCTCCCTCGCACACATCCACCACAAAGCCGTCACGCATCAGTTGACGTCTCTGGGCAACACACAAATAGCATGTGAGCATACACAACACGTCTTCATGCGCATCTTGGCCGGATTTTGCAGAGCGCGAGCCTCACCACGCCGTGACTGAGCGTGACCTCCCGTTTGGACTGTGAACGCTCGTTGACACCAGACAGGAAGCTGCGAGACAATCTCAGAGCTTCCTGTAAGGATGCGTAATCTCCGTGCTGGTCTGGCGTCGCCTTCAGGACGTCCTACAAGGTCACAGACAGGTTTCTATGTCAGAAAGTGCCGAGAAAGCAGAAGGCAGGTAGCAAATGATCCAGGGTGAGTCCTGGAAAAAAGATGAGCATGATCAGAGAATAACAGCAGCAGCTGCTGAGGTGAAGTTCAGGAATTGATGAATTATCTCACACGCAGCACCAGTGTGGTCTTGGTTACTCTGTCCAGAGGCCTGTAGAGTAGAGCTGTAAAAACAAAAGACAGCAATCAGACACTGTCGGCCAACAAGCTCCTGAACAACTTGGAGACTGAGAGAAAGTACCTTCAAATGTGTACTTGGTCCGAGTTTTGTCTGAGCCGTTATTATTAGACATCATGCTCTGGGAAAAGGGAGATAAAGTGAGCCTGTTGAGGATAATCTGGTATACAGTTTGTTACAGCGGGTGTTCCTCTGAAGTTTGTACCTCGGCAAGGGTTCGGAAGCGATGGTCCGTGTGTGTGCACTTTCGAACGACTTCAACCGCTTCCTCATAGTTTGAAATGAAACCACCGTACAGACCGATCTGGTTCACCTGCAGAGGCAAAGCAACAGATGGCAGAATGGAGGGGGGGTGGGGGGTGGGGTAACCTGTTCATTTGATTTGATATTATTCCCTTTCCCAAACTGTGTCTCTTGTGTATAAAACAGTAGGCAAGTTTATTTTGTCACTAGATCCACAGTGTTGTTAGCTGATGGGTGATTAGGCCTCCTCTCTCTGAACTACCTGTACTTGATTGACACCTCCCTCCCTCTCTCGGTTGTTTCACTGCAGCTTTTAGGGCAGGACAACTTCGTCTTTCATCGTTCTTGTTAGTGCATGTCGTTTGGTGAGCTAGCATAATTACAGTAATATTCCACCCAGGTTTGACATGAGCAGAGGTTTAATCTGTTAAAATAACTCGGCACTGTGCTGTGTCCAGTCATGACAAGTCACATTGGAAACAGTAATCCATGTCTGTGCACTCTGATCATTTTATTTTCCTAAAACAACTTTACAGACTACAACAGATACAAACAACTTAGAGAGCGATGTGAACAGTTTAACAAATGTCATGTGAAATATGAGTGAGAGCTGAACCCTAAACTGAAGGTTCAGATTGAAAACACTGGGTGCTTCTGTCTCCACAATGTGCATGTTATCACTTTGTTTTCCATTCATTCCCTTCATCCAGGCAGGCACTTGGGCAAGGCCACCGGGAAGCAGAAACATGGCAGCTTCAGCATGCATGTCTAGCACAAATTATCTCCTTATACCCATAAAAAATCCAACTTCAGCCCAGCAACATAACCTCCAAGAGAGACGAATACAAAGAAGACAGGGAGGCTGCATGATTTAATCTACTTTCCACACACACTCATGCAGAGATCGATCAAGAGTGCTATCCAAGCACAGCTGTTTTATAGGCTGCCATTAGGAGAAATCACTCCCCGTAGGCCGGCCTTCTTCAAAGCAGATGCTCATGGCAGGAAAACCCACAGGTGGAAGAAATAACATTAACAACTGCTGCGCATTTATCAGTTTCAAGTCCCTCTGTTGTGCATGCTGGCTCACTGGAGGCATCAATAATGTCATTAATCACACCTGCGCTTTACCTGCTGTGATGACGCAAATCTATGCTTTTTAACTTATTTAATTTATTCATATAAAACTATATACATAAAATGCTGGTTGCAAAAAAGTACTCCAAACAAAAAAACATATTTCAGTCGATTATGGGAATGAATTTCAATTAATGAATTCAAATAGAATTAAATCATGTAAAACAACAGAGGATAAACAGTTTGAAAAATCTGGATGTCCTGCATGACATTTGAAGGAGAGAAAATGTTTAGGGCAGAATTTTTTATTAATTTGTGCACAAATGTAGGTAAGTTTCTAAAAAATACCAAATATGTCAGGCTGAGTTATGTTACATAATTATACATAAGTATAAAACAGTGCACAAAACATTGTGATTGAACGGTGCAGCCATAAAAGTATTGCACACCAGGCAAACATCATAGAGATTTGATAAAGAGCTGGAACGAGCTGATACAGAATATATATGTTATTGTCAGACAATCTTAAAGCCGCTTAAGTAAAAAAAAAGGATGGTCATGCAACATTAATCTTGCATTATTAACTTTTTGGCCACTTGGGCCAACGGAACAAGCTTTAAACTCTGTGTAAAGGTGCTAAAGGTGGTGAGTATGAGCATTCATCTGGAGCTCCGTTTCTGGCGACTGATGAATGCAAGATCTCCTTTTACCTCTGCTTTGGTCTCCACCAACCCCTGAGGGAAATATCTGTCTCTGCAGCTGCTAAATGCTCCATGTTCACCAGCTAGTCGCTAACTGTGTCAGTCTGTTGCTTGGTGCTGGACAAGCGGCGTATAGTGGGATTATTGTGCTGAAAACAGTCGGCCATAAAACCAAAACAATGAGCTGAAAGACACCAAAGCATGACACACACGAGACATACAAGAGTTAGTCTTGACACAATTAGAGAACTTACCATTTTCAGAAACAGGTCCCCCACCATCAGCTTAAAGCCTGAGTGGTTCATCTCTCTCTCCTCACCTGGGCTGGACTCAGTCTGGCAATGAGCGCTCAGCCGGGCCTTCAGGCCGGAGTAGAAGCTCTGGTGCATGTCTCTGAGCTCAGGCACCTGGTAGAAAACGGTCTGGACCTGTTGACTGGACAGAACCGGCTGGGAGGTCCCAGCTGAGGCCCGTAGAGCCTTCATGGGCTGGAGAAAGACAAAAGAAGTAAAGTAGTTGAGCTCAAGGCCAAAAAGTGTAGGCAAGGCAAGGCAAGCTAAGATAAGAAGCTAAGTTTTTAGCCATAAATGAAGGCGACAGGAACAAGCTGATGTGTCGAAGATGAGATAAAGCAAGTGTAGCGTTGACGTTTCCGACACACCCTGAAACTTCACTCGCACACACACTCAAACCACTGCTAAATAACACCAAGCACACACACCATGTTAGTGTTAAAGCATGCAGCCACTCAGTGATACTGTACATGCTGAGCACACGCGAAAAACAGCGTTCCCAGACGAAACATGAACTTGACTCGGCTCTCACATCCACTTTTTTTAATAATGTGGAAACATGGGGTTGCTGTTGCTGTTAATAGCAGAGAAAAAGAAAGAAGAAATTCACAAAGAAAGCACCCGGCACTCGTTATTGTGCCATTACTTCCTGTTTTAGATCTATTTTTACTCTTAAGGCAGAAGTCCACCCAAATCGGCTAAATTTGTACACATATTCTGCTCATTTATTATAAACTGATATGCTTATGATTTTAGTGACAATTATTTTTCTATTAAGGAATAATTCGACATTTTGAGAAATATGCTTATTTTCTTTCTTGCTGAGAGTTAAATTAGATGAGTGATACTGCTCTCGCTACAGTCTGCTGTAAATCAGCTAGCTTATCTTGGGGGACTTGACTTGAGGACTTGAAACTAGGAGAAACAGCTAGCCTGGTTCTGTCAAAACATACCAAACCTAGAAGAGTCAGTAATTAACATGCTAGCTTGTTTAATCTGTAAAAAAAATAAAGGTGTAAAAAATAAATGTATGGTTTTATGGGTGTTAGCGTTAGCTAGAGTTTGCTAGCTATGTGCCAAACTATTTGTTAGCCAGGAGCAGTTGCCAGGAGACCAGCCGAGTCCAGAAATTTACTGTCCCAGCACATTATCCTCCATAAAATGTCAATTTTTTTTTTTTTTGTTAAACAAACAAGATTTTAATTAGTGAGCTTTAGAGGTGCGTGTACAAGCCGTGCTATCTGTTTCCACTTGTTTACAGTTGTCATGTTAAGCTAAGCTAGCCGGCTGCTAGCTAGCTGTAGCTTCAAATTAACTGTATACATGAGAGTGGCATCAATCTTTTGAGAAAAAAGGGGAACCTCATTTCAGATGGAGAAACAAGCCGTTTTAAACAACCGCTTTAACGAGGAAGCCGAACAGTGAAGACATCTTTTGTGAACTTGCATGTAATCTTGCTCTGTATGAACAGAAACCACTGCCCACACTCAGATACAGTGAGCACATGTAAAACAGAGGTGTGTCGCATTTTTATGTGGGGACAGCAGATTGGCAAAGAGGAAGTTTAACAATGATAATAATCATTCAGGGTCAACGGGGTTTTTCCCCTTTTGCAATTTGGTTGAGCCCAGAGAATAACATAAGCTAAAATATGGTTTATTTTTGTGTATGTTACCATCAGCAGGGCCTCCAGCTCTCTGAGGTAAACCTCCTCGCTCTCCAGGATGCCTTTCAGGACCACGAGCCTCCTCTCCAACATTTCCTCCGGGCTGCATAACGTCTGAATGGCAGACATTCAACAACACGTCAAAATACACTGAGGTCAGTGTCAAAATCAGTGCCAGCTCACAGTTCATTCAGTCAGTGACACTGCAAATAATGCCGCTGACTTGGCAAAAGATAATACTCCACATGATATTTTCAATAATTTTTCCCCCTGAATCCCAAAAAAGCCTGTTTGATCCACCATATTAACAAGATTTGCAGAAGCAAATGTCTGAAGAGGGGTTTTTTGTACTATGTGGTCTTCTTCAAAAGGCACTTAAGTATACATAGATGGAAGAAGTTGGAATGACTCTTTTGCAAAATGTAAGGTAATACCAGAGGACCTGCTAATAGCTTTTCTTTTTTTTTTTTGTAGAATTGAAATGTTGTAGGATGCATCTTTATTGAAAGTCCTCCACCAATGAAAACACATGCATAACTGTCTGTTTCATAACAGTTATTTAAGGGCTGGACAGCCCATTAGAGAATACAAGGCATCAGTCAGCATACATGTGATTTTATCACAGACCTTTTTATCTCAGTGGCCAAAATACATCCTCGAGCTCGCAGTGGACAACCATGACAGCAGGCAGCTAACATTTTCAATGTGACATGAATATGGCAGAAGTGCATCAAATGAAATGGCATGCATGCAAACTCACAGGGGTGTCGGGGAAGTCTAAGCTCTCCGAGTGGAGAGGAGAGAGAAAGCAGGACACCGCCTCCTCCTGGAAGACATCCTCCTCCAGCACATCAGTCTCTGCTACAACTGACAAACAAACACACACAATACGAAATACATGGCAGCAAGTGGGAGTTATATCGACTAAGTTCCCATATCTGCTGTGTGACTGCTTGTGAATGAACGGAAAGATAGCAGCTCCATGACTGATACCACAATTTTGAGACGAGATTATGGTGCATTTTCAGCAAGCAACATCATGGAATCAATGACTCCACTTTTCAGATTGGTTTCTTTCAGTTTAAAAGCTGAATTCTAGAGGGTTGTGTCTTCCCCAAACAGAACGCACACAGCTTTACACATTAACTTTCTTCACATTATAAAACACAATGTCTGGTTCCCTCACCTGGCACATGCTGTGACTCCAGATACTGCACAGCCTCCTCGTAGATGTCCATCAGGGGAGCTCGGAGGTCTTGTTCTCACAGTGCAGGCTGAGCTGTGGAGACGCTGCATGTGAACACGCTCTGAGGACAGAAAACTTCCTCTTTCTCTTAATGATGCGCAAAAGGGGAAAAAACAGCTTCCTGTCTGTATGAAACCCTGTGAAAGCCGATGAGAAGTGGCACCTGACTTTTTAATCCATTCCCTACAGTTGCACTTCACTTCACTGTGTTGATTTCACTGATCATCAGTTATTATGATGAAGGACTGAAATTATACATAGCTGCTATATGACATGCAGACTAGACTGACAATCAGTCTCAGCTAATGCATTTACCAGGAGCCACTGTATGTCAACAGCTTGTGAAACTCATAAAGTGAGTAATAAGAGGCTTGTGGCTGAATTTTCAATTTTAAAGCAAGTATAGAATGTAAACAGCAAAGCACACAATATGAACCTGTGGAAATCCAGCACTAGCTGAACCTTTAAGTGTTTTTAACCAATAAAATGACAATTATGAGAAGCATTTAGCAGCACTGGCAAAAGTAAATATACAAGCGGCTCAAAATGCATATCAATTATATGATTTAGAAATGAAAACAGGTTTACTTAAGAAGAAGTGCTGCATCTTTTTACAGTACAACGCTGCCCTCTGCTGTTAAACAGCTGTCAACACGGCTTAACTTTATTTATCCCTTGCTGGGGACATTAGGGTGTTACAGGCAGCAAGCAAAGGAGATGTAGTAGAGAATAAAAAAAACAAAATAAAAGTAGACTATATATGTAGATGCACAAGGACTATAAAAAATATATTGGCAATAGAATAAAAAAAATTGCACATGGTAGGATATGGATAAATGAAGTACAGTGTTTTGTGCTATTGCACAGTAGATACATATATATGCACAGGTTTAGTATGTAAAGTAAAAGGGGAAAAAAAGAATATTCATACATTCGTTTGAGTCTAATCTGTTGTTTGTTGAAACACGGCAACATTTCACTCTGCTCTTTCTTTTCACACGGACAAGACTTAACACAAAAAATGTAACACCACAGCACCAGCGGGTTTCTCAGATATTTCCTTTATGCTGGTTGTGGTCAGGCCACTTTTGTTTGCTGCCACTCTTCTTATGAGCAGTGGAAATTGTTTGCCTATCATTGTTGTCAGGTTTGACCACATAAATTTGAGCGTTTGTGTGCTTCTCCGTCAATTACAAACCAAATCTTGTTTTTACTTGTGTGTTACAAACAGTATCGATGTGATCAAACCTGAAAAAGCATCATTAACATGAGCAACTGAAACTTAGTTTTTGTCAGGCGTTTATTTTAAGAGTGAGTTTAGGAGTGCGAGCAAGCTCCAGTCTTCAAACCTCTAGTTTACATGGCCATCGCCTTTAAAGTTAAGAAAATATGTTCAACAGTTGCTTCTTTGCACTTCCAGCAGTTACGGAGCAACATTAGCAGTGCACTTGACTGATACTGGAAGAAATGGTACAAGGAGGATCTCATCTCAAGGCCACTTGGCTCTGCAACGTCCTCTTTATAATGACCTCACGTGACCTGGTTGTGCAGCTGAAGCTGATCCAGGTCAGAGCATGTGATAGGTAGTCCTTCAAAAAAAGGGACAGCTGTCCGGAAATGGAATGACTAAATAGGAAAACAATAAACTAACAATACCAGTGACACAAAAACCAAAATACTTGATAAAACATCTAGTACTGTGCAGATGGAGAGAATAAAACAAAGCCAACAAAAGCAATAATATACTAATAATAAAATGGGGAAACTGAATAATATATTTTTTTCTTTTCATAATCATAATTACCAACTAGTGCTATTAAACTAAACAGGAACTCATGAAGACTAGATGTTTCAGTTGCGTTTTCCACCAACTTAAACCAATATGAAACATATAAATACATAAATGTCTTTATGTGCATCACCCCTCAGCAGAGAGGACATTACAGTAACTTGGAAAGTAATCCGCCCAAGTTTTTTGGCGAGCAGTTTTACATTTCCTGCCAGACGTCCAAATTATGTCTTAGATTAGAAAAATAAATAGGAGGAGCAAGAAGAAGAAACTGTATACTCAACTGAGAGCAATGAGAAATAATGCAAAAAGAATATGAGATGAAGTAACTTCGAGTGATACTAATGTTTTGTGTTCAGTGCTGAAACAGGTCACACACTTCAATTTATTGGTCTGTAATTTAGCAATAATTTCCTTGAAGTTCCCTGATAGACATATATTACTTGGTAAACTCAACATTCCTAAATTATTTGCTTACCTGAAACTTTGTTCTCCATGTATGTTGAATTGTATGTTGCCTATTGGCGACTGTAGCATTTTTGCATCAGCATGTACTGAAGACTGTGTGACAACACTGTGTCTATTCCCATATAATTAGAACAGAATTACATACTGTTCCCCAGAAACTTCCTGGAAATGATTCTGAAATTACAAGCATGTTCAAATAAGCATTAGCCTTGAGTGTATTGATGAATATCCAGCATTTGAACCTGCAAATGTCACCTTTCAGGAGGCGCTTGCACTTCAATGTTGTAATGGCCTGATTGAACCAAACCACATTCACCATAAAGCCAATTTAAGGAAATTACAATTAAACCAGTACCTACTGGTCCTGGTCTTCAGGAGGGGGCATTTGTATCAGGGTGCCCAACAAATAGGAACTACAACACTTCCCATACCAGAATGTGGTCCCTTGTCCATGGATTCTGCATTCATATGCAGATATCTTCTTAAAGAGATTACAGAAGAAAAATCAAGGATGAATATTGATTAAACTGCCTCGCTGATGTCATGCAACAAGCTCCGCTGCCGTCATCACGATCATCAGTGTTGCCTCCATCGCTATCGCCAGAGAGAGATACACAAAGCTTAAGTCCTGTTATCCACAGAAACAAAATTATACCCTTATCCCCTTTTTAGCACCTTAAATTAGTTCATTAATTGAATTATATAATCATACAACCACTAACATCTCATTAATAGCAACGTATAAACACACTGTCCCATTACTGACAAATACGTTTTTCTGCTCGCCAGCTAATTAAGTGAGTGGTTGACGTTTTGGGGAAGAAGATTCTCTCAAACACTGAGAGCAAAATGAGCTTCGTCACTTTGTGCAGACACACGAACCCGACATGTTGCACAAGTAAACCAGTTTGCTGTGTCAGTGAAGAATCTCTGAAATCGATCTGTCCGGGGTTTGAACGCAGACCAGGAAATGACTAAGAGAAGTTCTGACCAAACCTTCCCATGTTGCATTTATCAAACACATTTTCTGTTTTTCACTTCATGAGAAGGCAGAAAAGAGAAACTGTTGAACGATTGTGATCAAGGCTCAGTGAAAAAAAAGCTGTTTTTTTTCTGTGGCAAAACATTGTGAAATGTTCTTGAGTCATGAACGAACCCTCAAAGTTGAAGATGCGTCCAGTTCGAACATGTATGCCTTATTAATTCTTGGTCTTTTAAGACATCATATCATTCGTGTACATACATAAATAGGTTTTCTCTTCACACAGGTTTAATCCCACTCACAGAGGAATCAGCTTGTCATCTGAAACCACAATATTTTATTGGCCAGCGTGAATCAAAAGTTAGACAAGAACCTGACCTGACATTATCCTCAACATGTTCACATTCAACAGAAAACACTGTGAATTTTAGGCTTTAAACAGCTAAGTTACTTCTAAAATACGGCTAAATCCAGGTGTTACAAAATAGTAGATGACTAGTACACAATGAAGAAATGCTCAGTCGTAACGGACGAAAGCTGACTGCGTGTATGTACAGCACACAAACAGAACAAACTTTGTCTTGTGCTTTTTTTTTATCATAAGAACATTCAGAAAAAGAACTAGTGGAATACGCTATTTGGCAGTCAGGTCATTGCGCCTTCAACCCACAACCTAAACTGCCGTCCTCTATTCCATGACGGCCTGTGTGGTGACCACTGAGGTGGTGCCTGACCGGCTGTCCCTGATCTTCAGCTCCCGATTCATCTGGCACCAGACGCACTGGTAACACCACAATAACTTACAGCAGTCGTCACAGAAGGAGCCCTGCAGGAGGAAGGGGAGAGAGAGAGAAGGGATAAATCTAGCAGTCGCTGAAATGATTGATCCCTGAGAGAAGTATCTGTTTCGTTGGCAGCTAAATGCTCCACTGTGTTCGCCGCCTGCCGTTCGGTGTTGGCGAGGTGGCACACAGAGCTCAGAACAGCTGCCTGCTGTATCTGAAGACCAGGTTGATAAGAGTGGTGGGAGTGACCCAAAACAAAGTGAGGTGATAAAGCTCTGTGGGCTTGTGCTGCAGGTGCAGCTTCCTCTGCAGTGAGTCGGAAACAATGCATTTGGTTCAGAGGGTATTTGAATGCATCTACCTCCCTCAAATATTTTGGCCTCTAGATACAAACTCCCAATTATGCTGTACAAGTATCAACCCGAACATGCACGATTTAAACATGCCTTACTTTACTTTATCTTCATGACATTCTCATCTTCTCATGTTTTATTCTTTAGTTTACTTTTATGCAAATAAATAACGTTAAAACACACAAAATAGAATAAAATAGTAATTTTCTGTAAACATTATTTCAGTCAAACTTAATTTTCTGTCAAATACAAATGATGGATTGAAAAATGAGCTAAGTGCATCCTTGCACACCTGGGTGTCCGCATCTGATACCAGTCATTTTGTATTCAGTAGACAACTGTTGCTTCGTGCAAGAGAGCAATCTGTTGCTGACCAAACTCAGGGCGAGGCGGTTCTGAACAATTGGCTAACATGATATTTGTCTGTTTGTGTTAAATCATGAATAAAGGAGTGTTTGCATAGGTTTAGCAACAGCTGAATGCTCTGAATGCAATGCCATGAACACACACCAGCTATGGGGCACATCTCATACACTTGACCATTCCCCCTTTGATTCGCGTCACTGGTGGAATTAACTTTGACTTCCCAAGAATCCAGAAATCAATTATTAGTGATCATCACACTCCGCTTTGAAAACATCGTCCTCCACAACAACAGAGTGCGTCTGTCCAACATGTGCAAAATGTTGATTTGAATTAAACCTCACTGATCTATTTTTTAAAGATGTGTCAAAATGTCCTTATGCATATATTTTTTGTCCTTATGTTCATTTCCATCCCTGGAGCTTTTATTTTGAAAAGTGCCATATTGATACATCTTTAATCGCTACTATGACATATTCAGAACATCCCTGTTGTGTAACCGTGTGCAAATATGCACACTGTACAGTACGTGGGTTAGAGAACACTGAGGTAGTGTTCAAAGGGAACTACAACTTCACCTTTTCTGAGTGGATGTTTTCTTTAACTTACATGCAGTTCCCTGTTGCGTTGTGACACAATCACACATTAAACTGCCGCACTCCTTGCTGTGCTTCTTAGAATAAAAACCCTCAATCTCTCTGTGTACTGATATGTAGAATATGTGTACATTTTCAGGCAATAATAAATTACTCTTTAAGAATCAATTTTGGATCCTTCACCTGAAAATCATAATTTCAGAAAAAATCTGAAAATTTACCCAGCCTTTAACTGAGCACCCAATCTCCCCATGCACCCACCCCTACCCTCCCCAAGTCAGTCTTACTGGGATATTGTAGCGCTCCCTAATGGATGAGCGGAGTACACAGGAAACCACACAACAGACGTCCAGCAGTGGCATGCAGCAGCACCAGCCGTAGTCAGCGGCTGTCTGACACTGCATGCAGGGGAAGCAGAAGAGACCGCAGCAACCTGGAGGACAGAAGAGACAAAAGATTACACAAACTCTGACTTTATTAAGACATAACATGCAGGTAAGTGCTACCATATTGAGTTGTGCTGAATATTGTGTTGAACTCTTGTCTTGAATTTCTCAGATATTTCCCAGAATGCGGTGAATATTGCGGTGACACTGACTTTGCAGTTTTTAAAGAAGAACTTAAACAGTTCCCTAAATACATGAAAAGTGAGTTCACTGGTAATGTAGAGTACAGCTCATCCTGTGAAGACACTTGTAAACTGCTACCTGTGGCTCTAGATAATACATAATAAGAAGAGAGGGGGGCTGGAGGGGCACAATGAAGTAAATATATGCTATTTATTTCCTTCATGTATATACATTACATCAATTCAGCACATGACAAATTATGATAAAACTGGTTAGTGTGGTTGTAATAATAATGCTAGTACAACAATAAGGGTATGTAAACCTCTCTATTGTTGATGCACTGATAAATAATTTTTAATTTCCTTTAAAGATATCTGATCCTTTTTAATGTTGATGTCTTTGACTGAAGAATAAATTGTTTAAGAACTACTTTCACCGACTCAGTCTTCTACTGACCCACAGTAAGGGGACAAGCTCATATTTAGTGGATTTTTCTGATAGGAATCTGTATTTTGTCCCAAAAACCAACATAGCTGAGGTTTTCAACAGTCTTACATTTTTTTTATGTTTCCAAGATCAGGAATTAACTGAAAGCCTCAGCTTTTATGTCCTTCAAGCACTCAGAAAAATGAATAATTTCTAGGACAACTAGGGAAGCTTCAGTGGTGTTTAGTGGTGGTGGTCTTATCTTCACTTCAGAGTGACGAAATTCCTGATGGGAAGGTGTCAGTCAGCCAGTCAAGCAAATCTGCAAGACGTGTTGAGCTTGTTTTGTCATGTGATATTGCTGTTTTAGCTGGGAAACTAGTTATTAATCTCACTTATTAATGTCAAGATTTCAAACTGGGTCACCGAGTATAGTTCAACAACAATGAGGAAACATTTAAGTGCATCCAGTAAGTTTAAAACTCTGTGGTGATTAATGACACAAATTGACACAAACATCATTTGCTGGGTTGACTCACAGGTGCTCATATCGTTGCAGCAATCGCACAGGCCACTGCTCCATGTCCCAGGGCTGGTGGTCATCACTGTCACCACATGGGATGGTTGCTGGTGGACGGCCATGCCTGGAGGACACAAGATGGAAATGGAAAGACTGGGAAAGGGCATAGGAGACTGCTCCATACACAGGAGTTGCTGCATTATGATCAAGGGATTTCAATGCTTCGTTAAGCCAGGACGTTGTGTTGCTCCTACAACACATACTGTATCTCCAGATGTTTTCTGGCTAAACTTCAACAAAGACAACCGCTAAACCATGTGTTCATGACTACATCTTTTTGAGCAAGCATATTCAAGAAGGAACTTTAAACAGAGAAGCCGGGAATGTGCAAGAATTAAAGCTATCCTTGTGATGGACTGGCAACCTGTGCAGTGTGTTGTCCTGCATTTAAAGCAGTGCATTCTGGGACAGTTCATAGCATCTCCACACTCAGTCCTCTTTGACCAGTAATGAGAACGAAGCAAACACAAAATGCTAATTTCTTTAATGTCTCTCATTGACAGAAAGCATAAGGACACCGCTGACCTCCAACAAAACCCTGCAGACAGTATTTTATGGTCGTCACTAAATCTTGTGGGGGGTCTTCCCAGAAGACTGGAGGCTGTTAGAGCACTATAGTAATACCCAGAGTTTTGGAATGAGGTGTTCAAAAACACTTTTGGTGGGTCGGCATACCATGAAACCGAACATTTCACATGGTGGATTGGTTATAACTTACTTTCTTGTATGGTTATTTTATCCATTGGCAACACCTCAAAGATGTTGAATGAAATCTGTTCATCTATACTGCCCAACTCAAATGTTCAGGTGTCCTCAAACTTCAGGACACCTGAATACTTTATATTTAGGACTCCTTTTAAAATGGCTTTTTGGGGGCCAAACTTGACTCTTTGCTACACAAAACATCGTACACTAGAATTTGGCTGTTATGCCCTGTGGTTATGCCCAATCTAAAACTAGCTAATACCAATGCTAACGTGTGTAGCACTAACCACCTAACAGTCATCTTTGGCAAATGTTAGCTCTGCTAAGTGCAGCAGTAGTTTGAAGATTCAATGAATTTTAGAGTGTTAAATGACGTTTGTCATTTATTTTCTGAATCCTCACTGTGGTTTAAGCCTAATGTTGGGCTCCCCAGGCTTTTATCATGTACAAAAAAAATAAAAATAAAAAATCATTGTGGGCTGAGCTTCACATGCTACCTAGCTAGCTAACATGAGTCTCAAATTCAAAAATCCGTGCTTGTCACCTTAGCAAGGAGTTAGCCTGATCTTGTTTCATCACAGACTGCACCCAGCCCTCACTTTACAAATTTCTTACAAAAACTAGGCATTTTTTAGCATATTGTAAATATGTAGAATGTTAGCTATCCTAGCTAGTTAATACACATTAGCTTGCTAAATAGCTTAAATGTTTCCTTAAAGCTGGAAGTCAGAGGAAATTGGTGAAAACCATTGTCAAAATGTAAAAAAATAAAAATAAAAATGTAGCCCTTGCTGTAAATAACATCAAATTAATTACAGTAAAGCGAGAGAATACGACATTTCTCTTAATTATAACCTCACTACACTGATAGTAATTGCACCTGCTAGTTAATAAAGTTTTTTTTGCTTAAAGAATGGAAAGTAATGGGCACAAAGCCATTGTGGGCTTTCATGTTAGCTTGTTAAGTACATTAATCGGACAAACTCAGGGCGCCTTGTCCTTTCCGACTTTATTTATTTATTATTTATTGACAATTAGCAAGTGCATTGTAAGACGATATAAGAACGATATAGTAAATTATTTCGTTATTATGAGTAATAAACAGGCCCAACATCGGCTGCTAATTGCCCTGTTTATGCTAATATACAAACTTTTATTTACCTTTTCTCTGGTTCCGTTAGCTCGAACAACTGAAAAGTGCAGTCAGCTCACAGTATGTGAAGAAAGGTGCGGACCCTGCTGCTGTTTCTGCTTCTCGAGAAACACCCACTCCCTCCAGCGCAACCAATCAGAAAACAACCACAGACACCAGTCGATAGTCACACAAAAAGAAAAAAACGTGTGTGTGGTGGTGGTGGTGATGGTGGTGGTGGTGGTGGTGGGGGGGGGGTTCTAACTGACACTTGAACGCCGCTTTGCAAGTGACAATTCAAACAGGTGAGGGGAAAACTGATGCAAGCCATTAGAAGCTCACAGCAAACTCGCTGTAAAACTTCATAATAGTTTGTGTGGTTCAAAGTGCTCAATCTAATCAGCACAGCAGAAAATGCCAAGTAAAACAGCGGGACAAGTGCACAATTTAGTGCACACAAAATATAGATAAATACGATTAAATTGTACAAGCAAATGATAAAATACAATAGAGTAACAACTCAGGTTAATCTAAGATGGAATTTACTGAACTTTTCCCTCTGTACAATCTTTGGGCCGTTAAGAAGAAATAACGGCTAAGAAGAAATAACGGCTGGCAAAGTGGGACTATTCTGGGCAAACTGGATCAAAGAATGAAGTGTGCATGAGATGAAATTAAAATGTTCCGGCAACATAAAGCAGAGCGGCTCCATGAAGGATGCTGCATTCACGTGCTGTCATCATGGATCGGGAGAGGACCATCTTAACGTGATTTTAAGTATAATAGCTAGCCAAAATAGCCTCTATCATATGAATATTAAATTGAATTCTATCTTTTATGGTTCCTGTGTGTTGTATTATTTTTTTATTGTTGACGTGAACAACATTCAGCATTTTTACATGTACTTGTTGTAACACCCGCTGTGTACACTAGGTGGTGTCATGAACCCAGGAATGACTGGCAGTTGAGTTGAGCTCTGTATTTCTGTATGTATTTCTGTATGTGAGCAAGAATACCTCACTCACAATATATGAGGCTGTCATTATGCACTGGCAGATGACCTATAGAGGATTTTTATTGTACAGTCTGCTGGTGATTTATTTTTGATTTTTGATATTTTATCCAAAACTAGGCTTTTTGCATGCCTTTTCAGATAAAATGACAAATGAAGGCAAAGTGATCACATCCCCTGGAGGTCTGTGGTTGTGCTAAGGACTAAAGGATGTACAAATCTGTTCTTTACTGGGGCAAAAATATAGTTATAATGGTATGAGAATGGCAGAGGAAAGGCCACAACATGGGTCAAATCAATTCAGATATTGTTTATATAGCCCAAAATTACAAATCCGAATTTGCCTCAGGGGGCTTTGCAGTCTCTACTGCGTGCAACATCCTCTGTTCTTACACCCTCGAATCAGGTATGGCAATAAGTCCCACAAAACAACCCTTTATAATAAAGGGAAAAAATGGAAGAAACCTCAGGAAGCACCACAGAGGAGGGATCCCTCTCCCAGACATGCAACAGGTGGCAACTGAGCAACACCATAGAGACCTGGAAGAAAACAGGCCACACAAAGACAATCAGCCAAAGAAATCACAAAATCAGTCACAAAAGTCACAAAATATACAAACTCTGATGAAAGATACATACACAAGGAAGGAAGACAGGGCGTAAACACAGAGGAAGCAGCACAGCACTCACGCAGAGGAAGAGAGATATTAAACATGCAAATGAGGGACAGAGGCGAGAGATGGGCGCATTACCATATAGGTTACAGTGCAGGCCCGGGGGTCCGATCCGCAGCCACCAGGCATCCTGTTTCTGCACCGACAATCAGTCAAGTGTGAGTTCACTAAATATGAATATATGGGGACAAATCAGGCGTGAACATGAGTTGCGGAGGCTTCAACTACAAGGTTTGCCAGCAGTCATTTTGCCCCATTATTACAAAAAAAAATCTATTTCCTTTTCATTCCAAACAGAAAATTTAAAAATTTAGTTGATCGTATTTAAACAGTCAGATCATAAAAAGTTATGCAAGAGGCTCAAGAGCCACATTGTGGGAGGTATGTGTGTGTGTGTGTGTGTGTGTGTGTGTGTGTGAGAGAGAGAGAGAGAGAGAGAGAGAGAGAGAGAGAGAGAGAGAGAGAGGAGCGCGCGCTTGATCATATTGAGTCAGTCTTCAGTGAGACAGCAGTGAGGGAGGATCATGCGGCGGACAAGCTTTCTCTCCCATCAGCTCCACTGCTATCATCATCATCATCATTATCCCATCAATCCAACTAAACCCAGCTGAGGAACGATGACAGCAAACAACACCACGTGGCCTCCAGAGGTGAGGGACTACACCTATGTGCGCTTTTACGTGTCCACCCTGTCCTTCTCGGTGCTGCTCTTCTTCAACATCATCATCAACTCGACCATACTTCGAGTGGAGCACCTCCGGAGCCATGCCCGCTTCGTGCTGGTGTTCCACCTGCTGCTGTCCGCCCTGGTTTACCTGGGGATGAGCAGCATCTTCCACTACCAGATCTACCTGCAGGCGCGGCCGGGCCGCTCCGCCTGCCTGGCCATGATCACCGTCCTGGTCAGCAGCGCCTCCAACACCCTCCTCACGCTCACGGTGATGGCTTTGGACCGCTACTGCGCCGTGTGCCACCCGATGCGCTACACCTCCAAATGCATCGCCGGGTACTGGCCCTGGCTGCTGGGCGCGCTCACCTGGCTCGTGGCTCTGGTCATTCCCCTCAGCGTGTTCCTGCACCCGGACCCCCAAAGCACGGGGACCGACTATGACAAGGAGTGCGGGCCGGAGCAGCAGAGGAAAGGCGGGCTGCAGAAGGTGCTGTTCATCGGTCTGTGCACGCTGCTCATCATGTACAGCTACGTGAGGATACTGATGGAGGGGCGGCGGTTAGGGGTGCTGAATCGGCGCAACCGGGCCGGCTGCAGGACCATCGCCCTGCACGGCAGCCAACTGGCGGTATTCATCCTGCCCAACTTTGTGAACTTCGTGCTGACGATACTGTACCAGCGGAGGCTCATTAAGCCAGAGACTAAAGAGCTGTTCGCCGTGGTTGTCTTTGCTTTCTTCAGCCTGGCGCAGTGCGTTGCGCCGGTTGTGTACGGCTTGCGCAAAGAGGAACTTCTGGAGCAGTTGAGTCACAGGTTCCCCTGCTGTTCCCGATACCTGAAGAGTGTCCTCGGCTGGACGGTGCGCGTCAACTGGACACACAGCCACCGCAAAACACGGTATGATCAGCGGATGCATACATTAGAATTTGTTTTGACTGAAAAAACAATACATTAATCATTTTCTCAGAAGGAACCTTAAAGTGAATTCAAAATTAAAATGTATTCTTCGAGCATCAAGGCAAACAAACAGACCGATGCTGGTCCACTCTTCATCAGGGTGTGACAAACAATCAGTCTTCATTATACACCAGCCGTGAGTGGCATTCTAATTCACAGGTTGACCCATAGAGGGCGCGACTGAACAAAAAACTGCCAAAAAAAGCGTAAATCTACAATAACAATAAATACTTTGCATTAAGTGAAAATATATCAAATCTAGAAAATAACAACAAATATTACTCACCAATAATGTGCAATATCATAAGAAATGAAGCAAAGAGAAAAATAATCTGTCAATGTTAATGTGCCAAAATGTACCAAAGTGAAAAAATATTAGACTTAAATTATACTATTATATATTTTGGAAGTACAAGTTTACTTGTAATTCATTTTCTATACTTAAATTATATTAGTATTATATTAGTATGCTACTTTTTGACCTTGCATATTGACAAACTCAATTAGCGTCAGTGAAGAAATGCATAGATACAAGAAAAACCAGCGTACAGGTGACACTAAGTGCTTTTACAGCATAAAAAGTCAAGTCATTAATATATGCTCACGAGTTTCTCACTTTCTAATGAATCATCTAGTGTGCAGCTATAAAGTCATGAATAAAGATTCGCTTTATTCATGACCTAATGCAGCTGCAGACTTCATGGCGTGAGTGTCACCAGGTTATCAGTGAAAGTCAGTCATCTCCAATATGTTAATTAGTCAGTAATAAAAGATTTAGATTTTTCACACTAGGCCTGATTAAGTCTGCGGTTGTAAATGTTAATAAATAATTAATAAATGGATTAGTGCTCTTCCAGGTGGGCAGAGGTCAGAGCTAAAAACTATTAATAAAGCCATCACCACTCATCAGAAATATGAAAACCACCGAGTTTCAAAAGACATGTCATCTTGCAGATTTATGTATGTGTGCACCTGCATAAGAAAAAAATATTCCAAAACAATAACCATTACTTGAACTTTCACATGAAGTCACATGAAATGTCTGAATGCATATAAGGCTAACACCAGTCTGTGGTTAGCTTAGCTTAGCATAAATACATGTAACAAGGGGAAACAGGTAGCCTGGTAACCAAAATCTACCAGAACACCTAAAGCTCACTAATTAAACCTGTTATATCTTGTTTGTTTAAGTTGCACAAAGCACAACAATTTGCGCCGGACTGGTTCCTGGCTGGGAGCAGTGACTGCTTGGAGTCTCTGCTGGTTGCCTGGCAACCTCACACCTGTACAGATACAATAAACAAGATAGATTGTGCTAATGAGTGAGTTTTAGAGGCGCTGCGAGGTGGATTTTGTTACTGTCAGAAAGAACAGGGCGAGATGTTTCCCTGTGTTTCCAGTCTTTATGCTAAGATAAGCTAAGCTAAGCTAACCGGATGCTGGTTGTAGTTTTAATTAAAAATAAATAAATTTAGAAATTCAAGTGCAGACATTTAATTGGGTCTCGCTACGAGCTTGTGGCCCACAGTCACTTCGTATTCACCACTGACTTATTGAACTGCTGTGAGGCCAAAACTATGTACAGTTAAAATAATACACATTTGATTACCAGAAGGATGTAACCAGGTTCTGGAAAACATCGTAAAGAAGTGCTGAATACAACAGCTAAAATTAAAAAGGGAATTCTTTGAAGGAGGATGATTAATTGTAAGATGAGTCACTCCGCTGAAATAATTGTGTGAAAACGAACAGATTTGCATGAGGTTCAGTGTTACAGTGACTACTGCTACTACTATGACTCAATGAGTAATTAAAATGGGCATTTGCTTGATGAGTTCTGGTTGAAACCGCGGCTGATCATAAAAAAACTTGCTTTTTAAGTGTTTTTGGAAACTTTAGCGTGTTGTTCACCACGCCGCGACAGAAAGAGCACATGAGCTCACTGCTGAGTCTAAGGTGCTATTTCAGGTTGTTCTTACTCTCTTTTTCCCCTCAGGGAGCGAACACTGACAGCTCAGACGATCATCTCCCTGGAGGTCCCGCAAGCCCGAGAGGCGGAGGAAACCACACCGATGTCAGTCATGAGTTCCTCACATGACTTAGAGTCATGTCAAGGCGATGCGGACAATGCCTGATGAGGAAAAGTAGGTCACTGTCAGGATCCCGAAGGACAAAGGAACATTTGGATAAGCGGCCGGCGTTCTCAGCTGAGGCCCAAAAGGAACTAAAGGAAATCACCTTGGACATGATGATCCAGATCTATCAGGGTTTGTTCCTCACATGAGACGTGGATGTGCATCAGTGTCAGGACATCAGCCTGTTTATATGTTGCTCTATTCCTGACCTTTAGTCAGGGAAGCACACACTGGAGCTGCCCAGTGGACACAACGGCGGAGAACAGTATGGCTTCAGAAGAAATGGGCAGCTCTCTTATCGTCAGTTTTCCCGGCCGGTTCAGGGGTTCAGGCCCACTTCTCTGACCTCTGCTGCCTGGGATCGGCATCACTTGGGATTAAAATGACTGGGACGGAGGATATATTTAAACATGCAGTCTGGTGAATGTGGTTTCCATGTGCTCTTAACCTTGTGGGTATTAAAAACTGTGAGTTTAATGCTCTTGATCCACTTGAATATTTGCAGCACCCTTAAAATTAAGCGAGAGGGAGGGTTCACACAGGGCTCTGCATTTTATTATTCGTATGGCAGAAAACACCAACAGATATATGAAGATTTTACTATACTTGACATTTAATGTTTTAAGTAATATTTGTAGTCCCCAGATCAGATTTTGGAATACTTTTAGGAAGTACGCTCAGCTTTCTAGTGGAGAATCAGGCCTACATGATAAGTTTGATACCTCTCTCATATCTGTCTGTTAAATATCGGGTGTGCGGGCGGATCAATGGCCAAAGTGCTGTTTTGAGTATCAATACTGGTGATAACAGGACTGATACCAAGAAAACTGCATCTATATGTGCAGCTATCATCTCATTAGTTCAGAAAATGTCCAGAATTAATATTTTTAATTACCCGTAAAAGTTTTTTTTCCCACTTTATAATGAACGTACTTAAGTAATACATATACTTATGAAGTGGTAATTAAATATATTCAGACATAGCTAATGGTGATGCATTCATCTCATATATCAGAGATGAATGGCATCAACACTGGTATCAATATCTGTGATCTGGTCGGTGACGAAGTAAACAGTTAGCTTAGCATAAAGAAGCGGGAAACAGCTAGCGCATCCAAATGTTTTTTAAAAATTAAATAAAATAGCTTACTGCAAAGTCTAAAGCTCACAAATGAATACAACTCAAGATACAATGTGTTAATTGGTTAGCTTTAGAGATGCTGGTCGGCAGGTGTTGGAAGGTTCAAGGCCAGCCTTGCTAGCTGTTTTCCATTAGCTAAGCTAAATGTATCCTGGCTTTAGCATCACATTCAACAGACATCCACGCGAGTGATATTGTTAACCCTCTTTTCATCTGGCAAACGGTGCAATAAAGCATACGAACATATTTAACGTGAAACTGCTTCATTTAAGTCAACTTAGCTTAAGTTTTAATGACTCAAAAGGAGATAAAAACCCTCACTTTCTCAAAGCAAAGCTGGCTCGTGAATGCCTCTCACTATTTACCACTACTAAGAAAAGGAAATCGCATAATAATTGGGGACTGTCCACAAGGAAACTTGTCGGTCTGGTCAACCTGTGACAGTTGCTGCTCAGCTCCTCAGTCGAGCTTTTAGTCAGACGGACTCGAGCACACCGGGGAAATTCTAACGCTTTAACCGCAGAGCTCACGATCTCAGTCTGGCACCCAGAGAGCAAACACTAGTCAAGTCGGTTGTGCATCTGATGACAGGAAGGGGTTCCTGTTTTTGCCTGACAGCAGCAGCCATCTGGCGGCAAAGCACTTACTGTATCTGCCTTCAGCTGCAGAAGTGAAAGCAAAGCTGTCGCTTGTTGTGAATACAACAGAATAGGAAGTGAGTTTCCCTGGTAAATTAATTCAATCGCTTTGGGGTTTTTTGTTTTGTTTTTTTGCTGAGCTTCTGTGTTTATTTTTTTTCAAGGTTACAAAAGCTCGTACAAGAAGGAACCAGAGAAAAGTCAGTGTCGTTTGGTTTCCAGAATCTGAACTTTACAGAGGTAACAGTTGTATCGCAAGTCAACACAGGCCTAACAAAGGCATGTTTAATGACAGAATAAATTACACTGATCCAGACATTCATCTCTCACTTGTACACACTAAGACAGATCAATGGCTAGATGAATAGATACTTTATTTATTAATCCTGCCAGTTAAGTGTGTTGCTACGGCTCAAAACACGTCTGCGCAAACACCACGGCCACAACAAAAACAGCCGAGACAATCGTCTGACACCTTCATCAGACATATTTTTAGATAACATGCTATCTTTGTCGAGGTGTGTGATCATTCTGTTCAGACTTAAAAAAACCAGCGCTGTGTGTGTACGAGTTAACGGGAAGGTGAGAAAGGTGTAGATTAAAGTTTTATGAACGCTCTAAACACACTGGTTCAGCACATCAGGTATTTTTATTGTACAATAAATTGTTTCTTAAAAATCTCTTCAAAGCAGGTATACAGACCGGTGGTTAACTTTCTACCATTACAGTTAATGATGCCTGCTACCTTAAGCTGAGAAAACAAACAGTTGCCCTTTGGAGGTTAATGTGGCAGCCATTAGTAGAGTAAAGGTGAGCAGTACATTTTCTTTTCAAAAACCATTAGAAAGCTCTGTTTTGACTCAACAGGAGCTTCCATCAGCATCTGTGGACCGGTTTCTAAGGCAAAGGTTTCGCTCCTGACATTAATGTTTCCGTGATGAGCACCGAGTGAGCTGAACAAACATGCAGAAAGGCATTAGATAGACAGCGTAGATACATGTACAACCCGGAGGAATAAAACTGCCATTTAAAACACCTCTGCGTATAAATCGCTCAAAAACAGATGAATCCTTGGCTTCCTCCGTTAACTGGCCTCCTATCTCAAAGTTGCATTGAAGTCGCATTCATTTTTCAAAAATAACACTATAAGTTAATGTTTCAAAAGATTAAATGACGAGATCATTCAATCAGCTACGGTCATGAAGGCTGAGATAAATAAAAGCTCCGTGCACACATTCGAGACAGTCATCAGCTGTTTCAGATGTAGGTGGTGGTAGGGATGGAATGATTTGTCGGAATATTGTGATTTTTCAGTCATATTGAACAATTTTTAGCGTTTTGTTTCATATAGATTAAAACTCTGGCTAAAATTCAGACTCCGGCCCAAATTCTGGTTGTCCTGGGTTAGAATTAAATAAATAAGTGACTGAAAAACAGGATCAGGAAGACAGCCTTACGACTGAGATAACGCTCTCTGACGGAACAATAACTTTCAAATTGTGATTTCTGTGTAAAAACTGTGACTCACTCAGCCACAGGTTGTAAGATGCAACGCGGGACATAAAAGCTCGACGACACTGATTCAGTCGTCTGAGCTGATGTCTGGGAGGACTTAGTACACATGACCTAGAACCTGGTTAGAGATGCAGCAGAGTGGAAAAAAAACACAAAAAACAAACGGATATGGAGATACAGGGAAGCGTGGTGCGTTCAGAAACCCAGTGGGTGAGAAGACACCACCCCGCCATTCTCCACCACGGCTGTAGAGATGGCCCGCATGTTCTTGAAGAGCTGCCTGGAGTCGCTGGAGCGCAGAGCTGTGATGTCTCGCATGACCCTGTCATGGGCCTGGGGAGCGAGGGGAACATTGAATCATTCAAAAAAATCTTATCCATGTTGTCATTAATGTTCTCTGAATCTTCCCTCTGCGCTAAATAGAATGACGTAGAGCATCATTGCGTTATATTAACGAGTTAATGTTGAGCTTTCAGGCCAAAATCATTGTGATATTTAACTCTTTTTCACTTTCACCCAGCCCCATCTATTGGCAAAAATTTGTCAATTCTGCTACTTAACAACAAATTAAATACAGGCATCAAGCATGCATATTGATGAGCATGCTGAGGAAACACCCTCAAACAGAACATAAATTACGTAGATTCATTCATTTTTGATAATTTACTCCACACTATTCAATGTTTCTTAATTATAAGACAAAATCTCATCATACAGACATTTCTGTGTGTGTTTGTGGCTTTGACAGGGCTCTTACCTCCATGCACCAGGTCTCACACAACATCTTTTCATGCTGAGCTGAGGCGGCACCCTGACTGAGAGAGCGGGAGGCCCTGCAGGGGGGGGGACCACAAAAAAAGTTCAGTTTAGAGCGCATAGGATGTATGTAGTGGAATAAAAGCAGACCATAGAGAAAGTGAGCGTGGAGCAAGAGAGAGTGAAACAAGGGTGAAACAAAAAGAGTGACAGATTATTCTTGTTTGCATGTTTACCTGGACAGGACAACCACCATGGCATAGAGGTCAATGGCACCGTCTGCGACTCTCTTCAGGACAAACTGTTCATCTGTAACAGGAAACTGCTCGTTGAGTTGACTTATTACAAAACAAACAAGTGATTAGAGGACACGAAAACACGAATGCTTGCCACTGAACATACTCGTGCGAACAAATCGCAGTTTTCTCTGAATATTTGACTCAAAAAGCAACCACCATGCGAGGTGACTTCAGCCGAAATACCCAAACTGTACCAGCTGGGGATTTTTACCCAGCACCCACAGGGTTTTCTCCCACCTTCACACACGCACGCACACTCACCAATGATCTTCTTGCCATGTTTGATCAGCAGCTCCTCAACAACCGCTCCGAACTGTTCGATGGCTTTAACTGTCTAGAAATCAGGAAAAACACACATTCGTCAGGGAGAAGTAGGCAACGTGACTCAGCAATAAAAGGCGACAAAGCAGAAAAATCCCGCGTCATCCCATCAGTGACCTGTCAAAGTGTCACTTGGACACTCACTCAATCCGAGCTACCACTTAAATGAATGCCTAAAATGCAGAACGTACCAGTTCACCGCTGCGTGCCAGCTCAGGATGTACAGTTCCCTGCAGAGTCAGGCCTGTGCTCAAACCCGCCTTCCTGCAAAGACAACACAAGAAGACAGTCGTCGTATCAACATGGCTGCTGAGGAAGTACAAGTATGTCATTTTTTACACGAGTCGACGGTAAATCCCAGACAACAACATGAGTCTTTTCCTGCGGTGTTACAGAGCTGTTACTGTCTGAAAAGCTCGGAGTGAGCCACTGCAGGAAGTTTTCGATCACTCTTCACAAATGAAGAGAGCAGGAAAATAGTGACTGTGTGGCGGCAAAGCCCTGACATAAGGGATCCATTTTTAAAATACATCCAAGCCCTGGAAATCATGCTTTTTTCCCCCCAGACAGAATCAGCACATGAGCTAACAAATTAGCCGTTTCTGCTCAGATGTCAGCTGCAACTGCACGAGTGGCAAAACGAAGGACGGGGCTGACTCTCGTGCTGATAATGTTTTGCACACTGCGAGGGAAAGTTAAGTATTTCTTGCCCCCAGACAGGAGGCTACAGAGAGAGTGTGTGATACAACCTTTTGGCTCTCTTGGTGATTTCTCCTGCGAGCAGCCCGGCGTTTCCGATGGGGTTCTTCAGGGCCTTCTGCAAGCTCTTCAACTCGTTGCCGGCATTCTGGAGGGAAGCAGAGAGGGTTTATCAATGACGAAGGCCCCGAAAACCTAGCTTCTCAATCAGCTTCTCACTATGAGTGATTGGATCCTGTGTGAGCACGTTTTTTCTGTCAATGTGAGAACAGGTTGGTTATTTCACATGAGATTCTCACTTGTTTGAAATGTGAGACACTAATCAGGATTCAGCAACATCTGAATCAGAATCGGACAACAGTTGGTGGGATGTTTGGTCATCGTGAATTAAATGTAACGAAACCAGTCTGGTGCAATGCAAGGTCTTGCATCAGACTGGTTTCATCTGCCCGAATTACCCAAACTTTAATTTATTTGTTACATTTCATTAGAGTGAATGGGTTAAATTGTTTTTGAGCGACTTAAAATCAGACTGGACACACCAACAGTGTCCCTGTCCGCTTCACTTTCAGAAGAAGACACTGACAAGGTGCTGGGTGACAGGAAACACAGGCTCAACACAGGGCCTTTGGTGAAAAATAAATATAAGGAAGTTGCGTCTTGGTCACCCATTTTTAAACCTACAAGATGTTACAGCGTTGTGTAAAAGCGCATAGGAAGTAGAAGCAAGCAGAAAATACTTCCTCTCTTCGGAACGCCTGTACTTCTCCGTGCCGACATTATCAGATCACCACGAATCAGGCAGAGAGAGAGATTACAACAACGAGGCATCATTTCACCTGGAAGCCATTGAGGGCGACGAAGAGCCTCAGGATGTCGTTGGTTCCCTCGAAGATGCGGAAAATTCTCAGATCCCTCATCACTCTCTCCACTCCAGAGTCCTGTGGAAACATGTACAGAAAGATGGTGACCTTCTACTTCTACCATCGACTAGACTGCATGCAACTTTTTCGGAAAATATTCAATACTGAAATTCACTCTTGATTCAGTTTGTGATAAAATCTCTGTTTGAATTAGCATACTGAACTACCGACACAGAGAAATGAGCTCTTATACGCAGAGCACATTTGGAGCTTCTCACTGAGATCAAATAAGGCACGAGCTGCAAACAAGACATAAGACGGCCACTATTCATTCCTGTGCTTTTGAATTCTGCGTGTGGAAGTCACCCTTCATATTTTAGGCTGTGCAGACAATGTACTCTGTGCAGAAGAGCAGAAGCGAAAATGTACAGGCCACACTTCTGACTTGGCTTTCCTTGGTGAAATGAAACCCTGAGTCAAAATGTGCACCGTGTGCAGAACTAATCAAAGTCTGCCCACCCCCCCCCCCCCCTCCTTTTAGACGGCTCACATCTGATAATTCATTTCACAATAACTGGCAGAGACATGAAGGGACTGCACAACATTACAGAAACAACTGCACAGTGCATCAATCCAACATAAAAAGTTGATTTGTGAGGCAGAAGAATTGTACTTCTCTTTAACTAAATTGTACAAGTTATTTCTTGCTTGAAGAGAATAATTTGCACTAGAATTGCTGCAGTTGGTGCTTCAAAGTGTTGTTCCATGACCGGACAAACTTTCCGTTGTATCTGGAACCTAGTAGAGCAGCACGTCTGCCAGAGAGGTGCTGTGGGTCTATTTTAAGCAGAACAACATAGTGAACAACTTCACATCGCCCACGTATCCTTGACTTGCTTGTACTGATGCATTCTTGTGAACTTCTTAGCTGACTGTTTTTCCGCACCTGAACAAACCATTAATGTGGTATCCTTACTGTCAGAGCATGGCCGTTTTGCATGTAGAAACCAGGTGACTCAATACCACAATAACACAGTGTACATCACTGAGAAACTAAGGTGGTCTCTTTGCTAAACAAATATGTGTGCAGTGGCTGTGTCTCATCTCCGATGAGATGATTTTGTGTTGCTGTTGACACATGCAGGCTGATGTAGAAATAAGGCCCCAAGTCAATATATTCAAGACAGTCATGACTGCAAATAGAGGATTGGTCATGTGCCAGTATACAGGAGAGTTCCCTTTGTTATCAATTGTACAAGAAAATAAATTGGAAACTTTAAGTCACATTTGAGCAGTATGGTTTGAGTTTCCACAGAACCGTAAGAACCACAATAAACAGAACAATTTCCACACAACGTAACAATGGACCCTTTATGTTCTTTGTAGTTCACTGATTCAAAACCGCTATGTTTTAATGGACGTTTCAAAGGGGGAACTGAAAACACACAAACATTGATTACTGTTTTACAGTAATTTCTTTCTGCTTTAATGCATAATTGTATTATATCAACAGGCAAAGTTAAGTTTTCTTTCTCCTTACTTACTTGCTCTCGATTGTTACTCCCTAATAACATTAAATGTCCAATGTGTAAGAATTGGCCACCTGTCGAAGGTCACTCTGAACAAATCAGGGGCAGCATATGACCCGAGTGACCGCTAACTGCTGCTCCCTAAACTCTTTGCTGTAGCTATCTTTGGCTGAAGCTACTAGGTGCTTTTAGCTAGTTAGCTCAGTTAGCCATGCAGCTATTGGGCCTATTAGCTGACTGGAGTCTGCACGGTCGAGAGCTAAGAGCACCGCGTTCAACAGAACCGGACTCAGCAGCCCTCTAGTGAACAAGTCCACATTGGGACCGAGCGCAACGCTTGAGACAGATGCAGGGCAGTTTAACAACAGGGAAAACAGCGCTGAGGTGATTGGCTGCTCTGACCAGGACTTTAACTCAAGTGGGAGAGCAGCAAGATCAAGGTCAGGGGTTAGCAGCAGGGATTTTCACATGTAATTCTGAATTAAGGGTTCATTTTGACCAAATGAGAGTAGGTGATTGTTGTAAACAGTGGAACGACAAGACTGTTTCGGAGAGTTTTTGTTTCTGTCAAGTTTGAATGAAGTGTGCTTTCTGTTGACTTATACCATCAGACCAATTTCCTCTTCAGGTACAAAATGGTATTGCGAGACTAGATGAGGACTTCAACATTTCTAAAATGGTTTTCTGGATTCTTGTAACAGTTTCTGCAGTGACAACAACCCATTCAACTGTATATCTAGAGGAGGGACATTTTCTAGGACTATTCAGAGCATAGTTCCTCAGGTTGAAACCCAGGTCAAGTTTCTGAGTTTCTAAATAGGTCCTGGAAAAGTCCCTGCAGCAAAAATGATGGTTGTCCTATACCCCAACGGGTACTTTTGGGGAGAAAGGGTTTATGATGCAGGCTATTTTGACCTTGACTCCTCCAGTCAAAACCAAGTCAGATTCCCAGGCTCCTAACAAGTCCTGGGTTCTGTAGATAGTGTTAAAATTTAGCAGGGTACTCACTCATCCCTGCTTATACTTAAACTAAAACATATGTAACATTACTCATTTACATTAGGAAATATGCCTTTTGTTACTTTTGAAACTATAAACACTGCATATGGCAGCATCTGTTTTCAACAGGCTATGAGGTGCTTAAAATAGCAACTTGAAAATTCTACCAGGTGATAACACAAGCTGTTTAAACTCCTCAAATCTATTTGTCACATGCAGCTTTCAGTCGTCCCCGGGTTTGTATGAAACAGGACGTGGACTGAGCACTCACCTTCATGAAACCCATGCCGCCCATAACCTGAATGCACTCATCAGTCACCATCCATGCTGCTTCCTGTCAGAATTAAAAAAAAAAACACACAGATGCATGTGAGCTTTTGCTCTTGCCAAACACACAATCAAATTTCATCTTAATTCAGCAAACACACGCCTAGACACATCGACTTCCTCCATCTGCCAGACTGATTCTTCAGTCTTCCGCAGAAAAAGGAACATCATAAATATTATGTAAGAGGTGCTGTGTTCCTCTAACTTGAGTAAGGAGTCATTAATAATCACCATACATACAAAATATATAAGTTGAACAGAAGAATGTTTGTCTAAAAGTCACCCTGGTTGCCATAACAGCTGGTGTAAGAGGCCATCATGCACAGTCAGCCGGGCATTATGGGGAACAATTAGCACCTCTGGCATGAATGTCAAACCAATAAAACTCTTATCTGAAATCTTACAGAGGCAAAGATCTTGCTGATGGCAGCCTCAATTTGAAATTCGGTCGCTCCACTGTCCATGTTGCCGCTGATCATATAGGCCATCGACTGCAAAAAGACACACAAGTAACATCGATATGAATTTATGTAACTCTCATCTGTGCTGCAGAAATTTTCAGCACCAGTACACAATAATGCAAAGTGCAAACATAGTTTCATTTGTTGAAATTTTGGGCATTTTTGCTTGTGACATTAAAAGGGCTTTGTTAGGCAGGAACAACATAAAAATCTACTTCTTTGGACACAGCTTTGTGCTCATATAAAAGAGCCAGATGGCACATTTCTGTGTGAAAATTGCAAGGATGAATGTGAATCAGTGGTAGCTGTAGAAAATTCACTGTTAAGTCGTCCGACCTCAGAGACATAATGCAGCATGGCCATGCGAGCCATCTTCTCCTGGATGGCTCCGTAGGTGTGGATCTTGCTCCCAAACTGGGTTCTGTTGGCTGCATGATCCACCTGGCAAAAAGAGGGACACGACAGTGACAATCACACCTGAATTCATAGTTGAAAGCCGTTCACTGTAACAACATGAAACAGACAGATAGGTGGAGCATGATTCCTCTGCACTTCCTTAAACTTCAAGACTGAAACTGTTTTTTTTTTAGCAGGCTTTTTTGGGGTCCCTGTTGACATGTTGTTGCTGTCTACTTTTTGACCAAAAAGAGGAAGTTTGGCAATGCTGCCAGCCAGCACGGTAATCTTGTGGTGAGCTGCGAAACTGGTGGAACCAAGGACGGAACTCAGTATGACCACACAGATGATCTGGTTGCTGAGAAAATGCCACAAGATCTGAAAATAACTGAAGTAAAAGCAACAACACTGACCTTAAAAAAACTTTAAAAGTGCTGTGATGTTGTTATGAACAAGGGGAAGCACTGAAGAAGGATGTAGTTTATAGATTAATGTTGGAAAATATCCCGAGCACATATGCATTTCTCTCATCTTCACCAGATGCAGGTCATTCCTCTCAGCACACGAGAACACACATGCTGTGTCTCCTATACATGCGCTTCACCCACACACAGAATGAAATGCTGAGGGCATGGATTTCTCCCATTTGAACTTTTTCACAGGTTCCTGCACTGTTCTCTCTATTCTATGGAACACAGCAAATAATAAAAGTCACTTTCATCCGAAGCAAATTTGGATGAGCGATTTGCATATTTTTGCATTTTATACACTAAACAAAATCAACATTAGCACTAAAGCATTGTCCTTGCACTGACAGTACAGTGAGGATCGACTCCGAGTTTACAATTTAGTTACAATAATGCTAACTGATCACTAAGTTTGACACCTAGTGTCAGTCACTGTTGCAATGGTCATTGCATTAACGACTTGTTACACAAAACATGACAGGACTGATTATTGCACAGTTAAATCTCTGGTATGTTTGCTCATTTTAATCAAAGCAAACTAAACCAGATTTTTTCCGACGATGCACCTGAGGCACACCATTCTGTCTACCTCTGCTGAGTCGCACATCACATCACAGTACTGCTGGTGCAATTGTATCAGTGTTACAAATTGAATACGATCACATATTTAAAAAAAAAAAAAAAAAAACATTCAATGCAGTTGTTGTGACAAATCCAAATACCTATTTGGTTACACATTTAGTGTTGATAAATTGTAATGTTTGAGGAAAACAACAAACATGACCAGAGCATGTTTGAATCTTCTACGCCTGTAACCTCAACAGGAAATTGCATAGCAGAATCAGGCCATAGGGAACCAGTAGGGGGAATTTCCCAGAAACCCACAACGAAGGAAATGATTGAAAGAGGGGGTGTAACATAGACAATACAGATAAAACCGCTGCAGTGCATGGGAAACATACACATGCAGACACATAAAGGTGTAAATGGAAGCCATAGCGTTGAAATTATCAGAAAAGCTCATCTTCTGCTCTCACGCTTCGTACCACTTCCCGTCTACATTTATAGCTCTATAGGGAGTTTGCTCACAGCTTTGCTGATGACTCCCTTCATGGTTCCAGAGAGGGCGGCCGCCATGCCGAAGCGTCCATTATTCAAGATGTTCATGGCCACCTTGAAACCTCCGCCCAGCTCTCCCAGCAGGCAGTCAGCTGGCACGCGAACATTATCGAAATAGACCTCAGCGGTGTTGGACGCCTTGATGCCCATTTTCTTCTCTGGAGGGCCACTGTGTTTAACAGGACGGGGTGATGTTGAAGGGGAGAAAAATGGCATGTCAACGTGTCATTAACATGAAAAACATTATAATCGCAGCTCAAAAATATCAGCGCAGCATCAGAGAGTTTAGTGATGAACAGTCGTTAATGTGGAGAAAAGGTGTGCTCACTGTGTCACTCCTCCAAAGCTCCTCTCCACAACAAAGGCAGAGATCTTGTCCTTCATCTCCCCAGTCTTGGGATCCTTCATGGGGGTCTTCGCGAACACTGTGAAGATCTCAGCCAGACCTCCATTGCTGATGAGGGAAGGCATCAGATTGGGAAGACACACCAGCCATTAAATTGTACAATGCTTCCCCCTAGTGATGAAAGTAAATACATTCTGATTATGTACACCATTATGGTGTCCTCACCTGATCCAGATCTTGCTTCCGTTGAGAGTGAAGTACTGTCCGCAGGGGGACTGAACAGCTGTGGTCTTGATGGAGGCGGCATCAGAGCCGCTGGCTGGTTCAGTCAGGCAGAAGGCGGCAACATGCTCACCTGGAGGGACAAACACACATGCATCGTCAAACATAAGCAACAGAAATGGGTCTGTATAATCTTCCCTCATTTCAGCGTGTTCCATCTCAATGCAGTGAAAAGCTGTTGTAGTATTTTCTATAACTCTCTGTGATCGGCGAGCCATGCAGAGCTCAGTCTGTCTAGCTCTCTTTTTTAATTCTTTACACAAATATTTCTGTCCCTTTTCATGTGAACAACATGGGTGCAACACTGCGAATGTCCTCCAGAAGAGAAATGTGTGCTATTATCCCCAGCGTGGTTGTTCAGAACAACAATCAACACCTTCGATGTGAAATGTGGTCTGATAACAGGTCATACAAACCACTTCCTTTCTAGTATAAAGCAGCTGCACACACTGTTGGTTTTGGTCTTTTCACAGGTTTACAGACAATAATAAAAAATACAGAGGCCTTATCGAGCATGTTGGATATTGTAAACACAATTCACATCTGCACAAACATCAATGTCAAATGCTGGTCTTCTTACCTGTGGCAAGCTTAGGCAGGTACTTCTCCTTTTGGGCTGGATTCCCAAAAAGCAGAATGCCCTTGAAGCCAATGGACTGGTGGGCACCCAGGGTGATGCCCACACCGAGGTCATGACTGCCAACGATCTCAACGAGCCGGGCATACTGTTAGATGGATAGATGCTACCATGTTAGACTCATTGCATTCACCAGTTTACATAGCATTCATAAACAGTATGTATGAAAGTGAATGTGTTACAGGGTAAATATCTATAAATCTGATATACCTGTGTGTTTGAGAGGCCGAGGCCACACAGGTCAGCTGGCACTTGCAGGCCAAAGGCACCCATCTCCTTCAAGCCCTGCATGGTGTTATCTTCTACCTTCTCCAAGGCATCATTCTTGGCAGGATCGTTCACCTCCTGCCCACAGGAAGCAGCAAACATGGTGGGTGAGGGGTGAGCATGAGGGTTGTAGAGAGGTTGAGCATGAGGTCAGACAGATTAATCAGAGAGCTCAAAGTGGTTTAAAATTACCTCAAAGAATTTGCTGACAGGCCCGACCAGCTCTCGAAGAAACTGCTCCTGCTCGTCATTCAGGGCTGCAGCAGAGACAAAAAAAACCATCTATTTTTAGTTCTACAGACCTTTTGAATGAAATGTTGCCACTTTTTCAGATCTTCACATAAAATCCTCTGGTTTACCTGAGGGGTAAGGAAACACTTGTGCAGTCTGGATCTGCCCCTTGAAAATGTTGACAGCAAATGATTTGGATTCCTGGAAAATTAAACCAGACAGACGTAGTCAAGCTTGTGCTACGACAAACACAGTCCTCAAATGTTCAGATGAACATGGAAGAGTGTGACGCCACTAACAGGACTGTGCATCGTCACCCACAAGCATGTGCATGTGCATCCAAACAGAAAATGGACCAATTCATAAAAAACTGCTCCACAGTTGAGCGCACAGAGGTCAAAAGCCTCATAGGGTACCTCTCGCGATCTTAAATACTAATTACATGATAATGAAGAATTAACATACAGCAGCAACTGTCTTCTTTTCCACTTTAGTGGCTGCGTCACTGCCGACTGCTGCTGGCTTCTCCAGCACCGCCTGAAGAGAAAGAGCAAAACACACACTGAGCTGGAGAACAGTTCATCAATTCAGTAAAAAAGCGTTAGGGTTAGGGGGACGTTAAACTTTTAAGAAACTTAAGCTTAGAAAACATTTGGAGTTTAAAAAAAACAAACATTGCTTAAATAAAAAACATATCTGGGACAAGAAGAATCTAAGGTGAAACGATGTAATATGAAAACAAATCCAAACCCCGAAAAGAATACTGGTAAACAAAGGCAGTTCAGTGACGTTAATACAACCAGTGTTATGAGCCAAAGAAACCATGAGTGAAAGTTTTTCCTATTCCACTCAGAGCACCAGCCTGGTAAGATGCCCAAAGGACTTATTACAAGTTCCAAATGGGTGAGAGGTGTTGCCAAGGGCAAATCCAGCCCGCTGAGTCTCCGGGCTGCAAGAGTGCTGTGCATACCGTACATATTTTTAAAAGGAGATGTTTCCAATAACTGTTCAAATCAGCAAAACAACACAATCTATGACACCAGTGTGCTTTATTATTGGCCGACAGTGAGCCACATTGTTGCTTTTAAGCATGGAAAACAAAAAGTCCTTCTACTGTGTACTCCACTCGATGGAGACCTGTAATAAACCCTACCGATAGCATGTCATGGCTGTTTAATTGCATTGTGCTTGATTATGCAAGTAATGGACCGGTACTTTTCAAGATAACCTGTAATATATAATATGTTTAAGAATAGACACATGAAAATGAAATATCACAATCGTTCCTCATTCCAGCTTGTGTGCATCAAGGGAAAAAAGTCTCAAATAAATTATTTCTGCCAAAGTATATACATACCTGTGTTTGTGGAAAACTACTTCAAATTAACTTCTTGTGTCTATGATACAGCTGCTTTCATTTACATGTTTTTCCATTTCTGCTGTCAGATAAGGAAAGGATTCTCAAATTTGATTACAGCTCATTCATACGATGATTAGCAGGAGTCATCGTCAAGCTGCTGTGCTGCATGTGAAGCGATCATTTTATGATGATGACATTGTCAGGCAAAACTAATAACACAAGTTGATGAGAGCAGCTGTGAGACTGCCAATACTGACATATAAAATGAGGATTACAGAGCAACAAACAGGTTGTTATATTACTGTGAGCTGATAAGTACAACCAAAGGGAATCTGTGACATCTAAATTAGCTCAAAACCCGTATTTGCGCTTGTAAAACCCCATGAATAAATGTTTACTCAACATATTTATACTTTCTCATTATGTCCATCCACTGCCTGGCCTAAACCCTGATCAGGACAACAGCAGTGTCTCCCACATTCATGGTGTCACTTTTATGGAGGAGTCACGTGATCGCTGAACTTTCACCTACTTGCCTACTTCCAGTGTTATGTCAGCCAAGCACTGCATTAAGCCAAACATGGACAGCAACCATTCTCAAAAATATCGTGAAACCACAGCACAAACATGTCTGACAAAATGCTAATCAATCGGAATATCGAATACATTAAATGCTAATATTATCGTACCTCTGCAGCTTGGCTTGCGTAGAGACGGGCGTTCTGTACAACAACCGCAGCCCCTGCATGGCGCTGACCTCTGTTCAGACAGGGAAAGATAGACGATTTTTCTCTCGGTCAAGAGACGATATGTTTAACAACAGGTTTGAACATTAGCTAATGTCACCTACCCAGACAGCACGGGAGGAGCCCTGAAGATGGTGCCGCACAGTGCGGATGACTGGCTCACTTTACGAAGCAGCATGATTTTTGACTCTAAAACACAAGGACAGAATATACCACAATTACCGGAATAACGCACAAATAAACAACTTAATCGAAGGCAGAAGGAAAAAAGGGAGTTCAGCTAACAGTTACGTATCGTTAGCTGCTGGTGGGTAGCTAGCAGCTAACTACGTAACGACGTCGTTTTGTTTTGTTGCCAGTTTTGATTGTTTGATTTCTCGAACAAAAACAGAAAAATACAGTTAAATATTTGGATTCCTTGCACCGAGAATCGAGAAAAATCAATGTAAAGTCAATATATGTACCAGTTATATTTTCTGACACGTCCCCTGCGTTCCTGAAGCACCCGACAGCTCCCCTAAATGACCCACTAGTGTTTAACCTGAAACGTTCTCTCCGGATCCCAGTCCGCCGGATGCTGTCCGTCTCGCCGCGGTGTTTCATGGGATATGAAGTTTTACATTATCGGGGTGGTCCGACAGCTGAAACGTAGCTATAAAAATTACTACAGTATTTCATGAATACATTGTATGACTACAAGAATTGTAAATGGATACATTAAATTACATTTTATTAAATGTGCAATAAACTAATTAAACGGGAACCAAATTAGTTTAACGATATTAATTTAAGCAACATAATCTTAGGGCATTTTGCATGTTTTCTGAAACATTTATGGTAAAGTCTAAAAGTATTTTTAAAACCTGTAAACATTGGACAAAACTTGAAACATCTACATTTATGTATAAAGAATTCTGCTACGATCACACTGTTAGTAGCTGAAACAAATATTTGGTCTGCATGAAGAGCCAAAATAAGATGTTTGGTGGTCAAAGGGCTGTATAGTTTTTCCCAGGAGTTTTTAGAATATCACAGGTGTAAATAAGACGCTCTTGAGTTTAATATCTCTGAATGTACTCCAAATTACACCTAATTGCAGTCGTGAGGGTTTTTTAACTGAACAAATTTTATTTTTGGAAATAAAGTAAAATGACAGATACTGTATCCTTATTTTGATGGTGTTGTAATGACCACTGTCTTTGAGCCTGAAGAGTAAAACATTCCTTTATGACAGCCCATCTTAATAGTTTAATACATTTGGTGTCAGGGAAATTAACAGCATCTCTTCTAGGTATAACAGCTGAATATTTTATCATCCATTTTATCATATTGATGAGTGCAACAGGAATGGCTGTCATCAATGAAGAATATGTCCCAATAGAACAATTACTATTACATCTCTGGAAGAAATCACTGTAACTCAAAACTTCACCATCTTTGTGCATCATTTGCCCAGATTCCTTTCTCGATCCAACCCCTGTAAATACAAATTTTGTCTGATTTAAAATGGACCTATTGTTCCATATAGGAGTGTTGTGTGGGATAAAATTATTCTTGCAGGCTACAGAAATGTCATTTATCAAAGCTGCAAAACTGAAAACTCCCTGTAATAATTCACCTAATACCAGAAAAAAGAAAGAAAGAAAGAAAGAAATACTGCGGTTCTCCAGAGGAAACAATATTTGGACTTTTGCTGAAAATAAAAATGCACCAAAAGCTTTGATGGAGCTGGACAGTATAAACTTTGAATCTGTGTGCACAGCTTACCGGTCTGCTGTGCAGAAAAAAAAAAAGTAGGTTAATTAAAGAAGAAATTGTGGAGGGATTGCTGGCTTATAGGTGTCCGGTTATACTATACAGTAACAAAATGTTGACCCACATCTTAAATTCTATGTTGCTTAATTGTCAAAAGTAAAATTAAAGGTATTTAAGTTCAATAACAGAGAGATAAAAATCATGTTATATAAAAAATCGGCACTTGCATTAAGTATTGGATGTGGTAAACCATTTAAATCTATCTTAACTGAAAGAAAACAGCAACATTATTGATAGCGTATACTCACTTAAAGAAGCAATACCACAAAATAATTAATTACAAAGGAAAAAGCTCTGCGTTCAAAATGTTATGTAAAGGCACAGCCGTATTGACATGTACGTCAGCTATCAAAAAAGCACTCAGCAGTGCTGTAATGTTTGTGATGCGGGTCCAGTTTTAACTGCTTCATGATGCACTGTTGGCATGTCTAATAGAAATATGAAGTAGCATGAAATGCAAATACTTGCATACAGTGCATGAGTACCACTCCCCACTGGTGAATCTATGTGACAGTTCAACTGACAAATCTGGGAATACCTTTTGGTGCTTTCCTGAAGTACATATTTGGGCTATTGGTGAATCTGTGTGTATATTGTGGCCCAGCAGTAAGAAGCACCAAACCCAGATATCTACAGCATATTAACATCAGCATATAGTATGTGCTCTATATCTACTCCACAGTCACACTGTCAGCCAAAGTATGTCAAGGCCTTGGCTGTGTGACAAAGTTCATGCTCACAAACTGACTTATTTTGAATAACCTTTTAAAATGATTAAGTCTGAACAGTATGTAAGTATCAAATTTATTCTCAAATACACAAACAAAGGTGGCGATATGAAATCAAACAACATGACACTGTCAATGTCATTCTTTCTGAAATGTTGAATCTTCATTTAGCACCTTAATAGTTCGGTTATACATGATTTATATAGTCACTCATACAAAAATGAAATGGGTGAATAATGCGAGTCAGTAACATAAAAATAAGCATGGGGAGCTGGGGCGTTTTGATCGCAGTTACTTAAAGATATACACTGGATGTAATCAGAAAGTACCGCTTTCAGCGTCTCGTCTTTTCACCTATTAGTACCTTTAAGCCTCTACAGTCCCATACGTAGAACTCCTCACAATAAGAGTTATCTGACGACTAGTCCTAGACAGTGATTACTAAACACAAGTCCACCTGACATTTTTGGACCTATTTTCTTTTCACATTAGAGCTTGCTGTTCTGTATTGTTGCATTTACATAGGAGTAGTAGATATACATACAGAGAAGGTCATTGTCAAACAATGCTGGAACAAGATGAGTTATTTTATGTACCTGGAGTGTGAAAATGTCTCTAAACAATGCAAAGAGTAAGGCACTTGATATACTCCTGTGCTGCCAACGAATCTGGCATGATGATCCAGATATGTCTGCAGGATTATATCCTTTTCAAGTACACAGTGTACCTGGCACCCTCTAGTGTTAACCTGTGGTCTGTGCGCTTCCTGGATGGACAGCTCTGACACAAGTAGCTGGTTCGGGAAGGTGATTCCCTTCCTAAAATATAATATTTCTGTTTTGAGTATTGCAAAGCCAGAGTGCTGAGCAGCTCTGACGGGCACTCAAAATACTGTGCTGAGAGTTCGCTTCTGGAGAAAAACAAACCAGCTCACTACTGAGACAAGAAGGTAGCACTTTTCTGTCTGGATTTAGTACTGAAAAAAATGACTGTTATCAGAGTGGATTTGAATGAGAGAAACTAGACTTTGTACAGACATATAGTCAGACCATATCCCACATTAATTGTTTTAATTTCGTGTTTTATTTTCTTTGTCAATGTTAAACCCTGTTCTCACCAAATTTGCAACAAGTGCCCTCAATCCAATAGGCCCTTGTGAGCTCAAAAAGCTACCACCAGATCCTCGTCAAAACAAGTGGGAACCGTACACTAACTTCACATGAATGGTCACTTAACACCCAGACAGAAAAGCTACATGACATCCACAAAGAACTCGCTGGGGTTTCCCATGGCCAGGTGGAACGACTGGCGTGATGCAGTCAGCTCTGGGGGTACAGAGCCCAGGTCACGGGTGGGTGGGGCCCCAGGAGGCCCCCCTGGAGTGGAGGAAGGGGGCGGGGGTAGAGCGGGGTGCATGGGGCCTGTGGGCATCTGCTGCGTGTGAGGAAGAGCGTGAGCGGTTGCCATGGCCGGGTGCGGGTGCTGGGGTACCATCATCACCATCATGGGGTTGTAAGGCAGGATACCCGGAGGGTAAGGAGACATGTGGGGCGGCTGGGGCATGCGGTGATGATGCGAGCGCTGGGATGATGCGTGGCTGTGCTCGCTGGGGGCGGCTGAACCGTGGCCACGCCTCAAGCTGCTGCGGGTGGAGTATTCTGATTCGCTGCCGCTGCCGGAGCGAGAGTCACCTTCCCCGCCCCCGCCAGAGGGGGATTTCTCCCCTCCACCAGCGGTGCTGCCAGGACCTTTAGTGCTGCGACGTCGCTCGCCCTCGCTTCTTGTAGATCCACTGCTTCGACTCCCTGGGGGAAGAAAGACAATGCTGTTAGAGACAATAAGACAAAGAGATCTAAGTAGTTAATCTAGCATTAATGTCCACTACTTGTATCCTACTCAGTCAAACAAACAACCAAGCCTTTACTCAACGTCCAGGTTTGCCTATTGCGTGTCTTAACAGTTAGATTTTCTGACAACACAGCTTGTGAATACAAGGCTTTTGACAGCTGAATCTCAGATGTCAGAGCTCTTCTAGCAGGGCACTCTAGCAATTTAGTGTAGAGAGCCAAAGTGAAACCAGAACTTCCTGGTTCTGTTCCACCAGAAAGAAAACCTCATAAACTAGAATTATGCCTTGCGGTTGTATGCCTTCGCCAGGCAGTCAAGTTGCAGTTTACATCCATGTCTGTCCAGACTCATATAAGATATGTGGTGAAGACGCTGAAGCAATTTAATAAAAGGTATTAAGTGTATTTTTGGCGAAATGGAAGTTATTCCAGATATTTTCAGTAAGAAACATGCTGTCTTTACATAGTGACTATTTTCACAGAGGAGTACAGAGGATTGACAGAGAGCTTCATAACATGGCTTCACCTGAAGCTCAATATGAGCAGAACCAACGAGCTTGGGGTAGACTACAATGCTTCAAATAAGGACTTAAAAGAGACAGATTCTTAAAAAAACTCTAAAAACTGAACCAACAAAGGCATAGATTTTTTTTGTTCCTAATACGGGAGGGAGGGAGAGAGAGAGAGAGAGAGAGAGAGAGAGAGAGAGAGAGAGAGAGAGAGAGAGAGAGAGAGAGAGAGAGAGAGAGAGAGAGAGAAGAAAGAAAGAAAGAAAGAAAGAAAGAAAGAAAGAAAGAAAGAAAGAAAGAAAGAAAGAAAGAAAGAAAGAAAGAAAGAAAGAAAGAAAGAAAGAAAGAAAGAAAGAAAGAAAGAAAGAAAGAAAGAAAGAAAGAAAGAAAGGAAGGAAGAAAGAAAGAAAGAAGCAGTATGGTCCTTTAATGATGATCTAACAGTCTGTGCTCACCTTCGCTGTGCTGGCTGCCGGTGCTGCCGGGGGCGTAGCTGTAGCTGGTGAGCTCGTGGTACGGAGGTGGCTGGCTGGAGAAGGCATGTGTGGGGTAGGGCTGATAGGGGAAGGTGTGCATCATGGGCCACGGGGAGGCTCCAGGGAGAGGCAGGGGGGCCAAAGTGTCCTGGTCTGAGGCCCCGCTGGAGCCGTCATTGTCATTCAGGGACAAGTTGGCCATGTCTAGTTCGGAGATAAGAGGGAGGAGAAGAACAATGGAGGGACTGAATAACCAAATGTGTTGGTAGGATAAGAGCCTGAACAAGTTGAACAAATGATACCAGTTCTGCCGACATAAAATGTCCCTTCAAGACCTAAACAGACTCATTACATTACGTACAAGCCTCTTCATCTTGGTATTGTAGCTTGTGGACAGTTTTTTCTTTTGTCTGCTTGTTATCAATTGCTTTCTGCACATTCCAAATTTAGGTGTGGCAGGACATTAAAGAAATCCTTTCATAACTCAAATGTCACATGTTTGACGCCTACAACGACCAGCGTGTCCACAAAAGGCATGTGTGCAAATGTGATTATGCATAACATTCATGCAGACTGAACCCAGTCAGGCGTTACTCACAGTTCTCACAGTCGCTTAAATCTCCGAAGACATAGTAACACTGCTCGGAGAAGGTGATCTTGTTGACGGTGTGTCGGATGAAGCCGGCCTTCAGCAGGTTGCTGGCGTACTTCCTGGCTTCACGGCGGTCCTGGAATCCCTCGATGTGGTGGAACAGCCACTCCACTACGTCTGAGCCTGGTGGTGGATGCATGAAATGTAAGATAAGACAGAATACAGATTCATAATAAAATCAATAAATGCATATCATCTATGCACACAAAACTGAAAAAATACGTATAAAAGTAAAAGGGATGTAAATAGGAATGAACAGCAGTCGATTGAGATAAAAAATAATCACCTACTCTAAATGCACATTCATGCAAATAGTGAAGTGAGTGAGTTTAGTGTAACAATCTGGCATCACATAGAAAAAACATTTGGAACACAACTTGATGAAAAAGGTGCATTTAAGGTAATTCAACTTCCATTATTCCTGTTCAGTGAGTGGCTGTTAAGTGTATTGTTCCCAGATCAGGATTTCGCCAAAATACTTTAATTATGTTGTGACAATAGTCTGAGTGAAGTCTGTGCAGGTCGTCTTCAGGGGTAATGTAGCAGCATTGCGATTTTAAAGACACTACAGGCTACAGCCTCAAAAATGTCCAGGAATCGTGAATCAACACTTCCCTCTGACATTCTCAGAAACGGCACCAAAATGGTATTTTCAGAAGAACAAAAGTGTCATTCAGTCTTTGCTTGATGACTTGTTAGATAATGTTTTTTTGCAGTATTGTGACAAAATGCATCTGAATAAGAAACTACATTTTCATTTCAAAAAGCACAAAATGGACAAACATGCAGCTTGCGTAATTACTCCTTGTGATTCAGCTGCAGGTGATTCCAATTTAACAGATGTTTTCAGTCAAAACAGGCACTCAAGTTTGTACTTGAGGTATTTCTTTCCCTCCCACATGTCACACGGTTTTAATTCTGAGAACATAATGCCTGCCCTGTAAAATCCTGAGGCACAGACAGTTCATGTAACTTATATAATCTTTTTTTGTTTCCACCATGTAGTCTTACCAAGGAAAGCGTTGGGGATGGTGATTTTAAGCCACATGCGGTCCCTGACCTCCAGACCCGACTCTGGTGAGGCCATGGCCTTGGCAACCGATGCCATGTCAGAGTGCAGTGATAAGTTGAAGTCATCAAAACCTGGAGAAAGACAAAAGAGCATTTTAGTAATGCCTAAGTAGAAGAAGTCTACACATGCAGGGATAAATGACTGAGAAGTGTAATCTGAACTGGGTCAAAACTAGAAGGAAAGGAGTGTAACTTTGAGGAGGAGATCAAAGGCAGGAAAGCAGCAGACATCATTCATCACAACACAGAACGACAGCGACAAAGGCAGAAAGACTGATGTGAAAGATGATTCTCATGCCAGTGTTGTTAGGACAGAAAGATGGAAGGAGGCTCTAACAGGGAAAAGATACTTTACAATAATGAACCTCATTCAGGCGTTGAATATCTGACGGACAAAGAAACTAGGCAAGGTTTAAAAGTGGAGGATATAGTTTTATGTGAGGATTGTGTGGATTTGAAAGAACTCAGAATGAAGAGGAAAGGTGAGTTACAGCACAGAGAAAATGAGATAATGGTTAGGGAGATGGTGGAAGAGGCTCTCACGTTCAGTCTCGGTGACGGAGGAGGAAGAGGTGATGGTGCTGAGGGAGGAGCTGCCTGGGAAGGCGGGGTAGGCCCCGGTCATAGCCACAGAGTGGCTCACCCACGCCGCTGGGTCAATGGGTCGGATCGGTTCATCTGCAGAAGAGGAGAAGAGATTAGAAAACTGTTTTCATCAGTATTTTATCAACAAGGGAATCAACAGAATAGCTGGCAATCCTGCACTTACTGCGAGGCAGAGTGAAGTAGCCCTGAGGAGAAGGGTCCCAGCATTTAGCTACTGTGAGGATGATGGGCCTGGCAAACACAGAACGAAATTATCCTATATCACTGAGGACCACTTGTGTGCAGAAAAAAACTTGATCTAAGTTTCTAAAATGATCTAAAAGGAAAACAGAAACTCACCCTGGCTTGTGTACAATTTCCCTCAGTACCCGCACAGCATCGTCGTTGCTCATATTCTCAAAGTTGATGTCATTCACCTTGGCGTTGAAGCAAAAGAAAAATTTTAATTAGACAGAAACGATAACTATTCAGTAAAATTTCAAGCAACCTTTTGAAATGCTGCATGTAAAGGCTGCGTTACACATGTCTCTAATAAACAGAGGAGAAGACGGAGAGGTCGGCAAGTGGAAACAAAGCCAGTTGTTTGCCTACCGCCAATAACCCTCACAGAAGACGAAGCAAAAACAGCCGCCTTGGCCGTCTACGAGAGAAATTTACTTTGTCTTTCTTTTTCTCTGCACGTTACGGTAATATCTGAGAAGACACTGACAATGGAAACAGCTTCTTCTTCTCTCAGAGTAGAAACAGCTGATCGGTGATGTGACATAAAGGCTCACTATGTCAGAACTGTTTCCATCAACCTTTTTGAATACAAAACTTGAAAATGTGCAATTATTACATGATTTTGATTGTTCTCTTTTTATTGTTATTGCTTTGTACAGACCCAAGGAAGACTAGCGACCACTTTATTGACATTAATGGAGATCCAAATAAAGAATAAAGATTAAAATGCGTTGATGGAAAAATAGCTGTTGTCTTATGCTGTAATAGACTGACTATCTTTAGGTCTCAGAGTGTTGGTGGGACAAAACAAGCAATTTGATCACATTACCTTGGGCTTCAGGACATTTTCTGTCATTTTGACCAAGTGATTCATCAATTAATTGAGAAAAGAATCATTTGTTGCAGTTACACAGGGTTCTTTTTTATTTTCAAAAGGAAAGATGTCATCTAAATTATCATTGCTTTGAGCCTAATGGAAAAATTGTAAACACATTAAACAGATGTGTTCATATATCTCAGCACAACAAAAGGATGCAATTACAGCTGCAGCCCTGAACCAACACTGAGCTGTTCCTAAGCTGGAAAACACACTGGAAATCCTGGAATGGACCTCAAATTGTCTAAAAAATAAGTATTTATCCAGCAAAGCATTCATCTCAACAGTGATTTAAAACTAAAGTAACTTTGGTTTACAGTTAACTTCTTATTCTTCCTCACCTGCAGCAGCATGTCTCCAGGTTCGATGCGTCCGTCTGCAGCCACGGCTCCTCCCTTCATGATGGACCCGATGTAGATGCCCCCGTCCCCCCTTTCGTTGCTCTGGCCAACAATGCTGATGCCCAAGAAATTGTACTTCTCTGTGTTGTTGAGAAATCAGAATAGTGTTAACACAACACACACACATTTGAAAAAAAAAAGTGTCGCCTTCCAAGAAACACTAAGGTTCAAAGACAAGAAAAGCGTTTACAGACCCATGTTGAGAGTGACGGTGATGATGTTCAAAGACATTGTGGAGTCTGTCACACTGCTGAAGGAGGAGGCCTGAGAAGTCAAAAACCACAAATTTAACATGAGATTTAACATGAGACACTTTGTTGGAGCAAGTCATTCCAACGCCTCTCCACTCTACAAGTTCTGTATTCAGCAAAAAGGACAGTAGAGACTAATCATGCAAATACATCAGTAGCTAGAAAACACACATCAGGCAGGAAAGATAACTCAATGGCACGTACCCTCTCCAAACGTGGGGGGCGCTGTTTCCTGCGTCGGCGGTGGCGTTTAAGAAGCCTAGAGGCCGTGCTCTGCTCTGTTGCGCTGCTGAACCTACGAATTTGCGGGTCAGTGGAAGGTGGAAGGTCAGAAGAGAAACATGCCATCACAAACCTTTAATAGGGTTGTTTCTGTCTCCCCTTTTTTTGTTGCCTTTTGTATCTAAAACTAATGAAGACAATGGGGAAGCTAAGTAACCAGGAATTCTTGAGTGAATATTTTCCATTCACGTTTACCTGTGGATAGGTCATAATTCACCCTCTATATTCTAAGAGATACAAGACTACAGTAAATAATACCTCAGATATTTTAATTCAATTATCATTATCTTTTAAAATGAACACTGGCCAAAATAAAAACATATCTTATTCTCTAGAAACTTACTGTAGGAATTAGAGGTAAAACATAAATCTAACATGAAATCTAATGACACTTGCTTATTAACTAAAAGGGTTTAAGTTTGGGTGTGGTTGCATGGAGAGGAGACCATGTTTACAACAGTTTAATTGCATTTAATAGAAAAGCAAATGGTTCAATTACTATTACGTTAAGTGGAGAAGTGGTAACAGCAGACTAAACATTAACTGCTGTGAACATGTTTTTTAATTTGATGTTTTGATACACAAACATTTCTCATCACAACTACAAAATTTTACTCCGGTGTCTGAAATCCTGAGTAAACCAACCAAAGACACTCACAGCTGACCCTCCTCTCTTTCGTCAGTCTCTCACCTGCTCATGGTGTCGTCGTCCTCAGAGTCGCAGAAGCTGGTGGTTTCCAGCTCGCTGCTCATCACCGTGCTGGAGCTCTCATATCCTGCCAGGTGGCGCTCCAGTCGACTCTGGCCATTCATACGAGGACCTGGGACACCACAGAGGAAGCCCGCAAAGACAAGAGGGAAGATACTCAACGTGAATTTTCATGTTCGCTCAAGTCCGTGTTTGCCTTTCTTTCAACAGATCACAAACATTCCTCACTTTGTCCTTGATTATATCATGATCTTTTCATTGTCTGGATGTTGGCAGCGTGCCAAACCTTGATGGCACATCATCATAAAAGAGCATTTTTCACGAGCACTGGGATCTGCTTTTTCTCACCGTGTTGCTCCATGCTCTCTCTGTGCCGAGGTCTCTCTCTCCTGAAGGAAACTACAGACTCTGTTTCAGTCTGGTCGTCCAAGGTCTCCACACTGCCTGTCGCATTGGGACTGCAAAGGAAGAAGCATGATGACAGGCAGAATTAGAGCATGACAGAATTTTAACATGTAATTCTTTAATGAAGCAATTTAGAAAGTGATGGACTGCTTTTTCCAGATAGTGTGATTTAAGAGTTCAACTCCTACAGTATTGTCAGATTCAGGATGAACAGTTAAAAACAATGAAAATCAGTGCAGCAGAACCAGAGATATTGACTTTTTTTTTTTTGTAAACTGATGCTGGCCAATCACACTGACCAACTCAACACTTAATTACCATTTCCACCAAAATCATGACTTCGAACGAAACAAAATAATCTGCAATTTGCTGCAATCAGTCTTTTTTCACATATGCAGAAGTATTCCCCAAGACCTGTAAGATCAGTTCCCGCTAAAGGAACAAAAATATTTCACATAACTTATTTTACCTCCACTTGTGTAAACCTCTACTGCTTTTAATCCTTTAAAGCAGACAAATTAGTTATTAGAGCCAAAAAGTATGACCTCAATCTGGAGCTTCGTGAGTTATGTTGATTATTTGGCAGCTGAACAGTTTTGGAATAGGTTGAAAAAATGTTGCTTCCCCCTTTGTGAACTGTAAACTTATGAATACATCTAGCAGGCAGTGTTTGCCTTTATCAACTTCATTTTGTATGTGAGCCTGCACGCAGAAATATGCCTCAATGAAAGCACAGAAGACAACATACTGCACAGTGCATCGGGGGCTGCCCCCTTCCTGACTTAGACTCTATATATGCAGGCCACAGACTGTTTGTACCGCTTTCATCGGGAAAGCGTACAGAAACATTCACACCACCACCAACAGACTAAGGGACAGCTTCTTCCCCAGGTCTGTCAGAGCTATTACCCCCTGCAGCCCCTCACTGGAGTGAGAGGCTGTGAGAACTATGAGTCACTGCACACTGCACTGTGTCCACCTTCACCTGCACCTGCACCTTCTGTGTACTTAACGTTTAAGCACACACACGCTTATCCAAATTGTCAACTGCACTCAGTATATACATTTTAGTATATTTCAGCTGTTGTTGGTATATTTTATTGTTTACTGTTTTAGTATATTTTTATTGTCTTAGTATATTTTTATTTCTGGTATATTTTTATTGCATTTACACAAATTTTTACTGCATGTTAGTTTATTTTATTCTATCATCTTTATTATATTCTATTATCTTTCTTATCTTTCTTATTATCCTGTTTCTAACACAGGGGTTGCAATGCAAATTTCGTTGACATGTTATGCTCAATGACAATAAATCTTCAAGCAATCTTGAATACCACAAACAATAGTTAGAATGCTTAAAGGTATACAGTACACTTTTTGACAACATGATCCAGTTACACTTGTCATTTCTGTCAGGCCTTGACACATGATCAGATCTGATATTATGAGATCTCATTACACTGTATCCAAATCTGAAACTTTAATCTCTCGCAGCTGTACTTAAATCTTCAGAGACAAGATCAGATGACAGGAGACCTGTTGGTCTGTCATGCGTAAACACGGTTTCACTGGTAATAGCAAGTCAATTGTGTCAGGACAGGAAGGAAGCACTGCATGAAATGGTTTTAGTTTTTTAGAAAATGCTTGCAGTCTATTTTGTCCATGTGCAGAAATCCACAGATACATTGAGTAGAGTAGAGCTTTACTGTCCCTTTTAGGCAACTTAGTTTGAAGACAATGGTCAGTGAATCAAATTTCTCAAATACAAAAAAAGCACAGACACAAGCTGATATCGGTCCAGCTTTAAGTCATTTTTGTCACTTTCAAGAGTCACCAAATCCAAATGAGCCAGAAGAAGCCAGAATCCACAGGACCAACCCATCGCATCAACAGCTGGTAACTGTCCAAAGTGCATGCAGCAACAAGCATCCCAGTCAGCCTACATGGGGCAGCAGACTTCAGACATATACACATTTACAAATGTGCTGACTAAATAGGTAGACAGGCAAGGTCTTGTGGTTCATGAAGAAAAGCCAGATGAAAAAAAGAGAGACTTTTCTTCATCAGACAGTCACAGTGACCTTAAAATGTAAATTATATTTAATTTTCCAGCTTGAGCAAAGGTGTTGATCCAGCTCCAAATACGGCATGGAAAAAAAGTAGCGTGGTTAATTCTCCAACTGGCTGCAAAACGCACTTTCAGCAAAACTAAAAAAGAAATTGTTTAATTTGAACTTGGGTTTCAAAAACCATGAAGCCACCTTCCTACAGTCACAGGAGACAGACAGGATGAGGTCCAAAGAAAGCAAATGAATGAGAGCGCCACAGCTGTAAAGGGATGTGAACTGCATTTGACCCCTAAAACAAACTTAAAGAACTCCAGACAACATACTTCTCAAGGAACTAAGAACGATGGTAAGAAGCCATTAAAATATACAGATACTCAGTTTGTTTTGGACACCACTGGCCCTACTGAAACTTCAGTAATGGCTTCCACTCATTTTAGTAGGACAACATGGACACTACAGAGAGTAGTGAAAGATAAAAAGACAATTATTGAGAGGGTCTTTTTTTTTTATCTGTGACTGGACTGCCTTGTGGTTTCACACTCTTAAAAGCCACCATAATCACTATCTTTGCGTTAACAATTGATCAAATAACTGAGTGCAATGTGAAAGGGATAGTTTGTTGTGACAAAATTACAGAGAGTTATCACCTGACTCTTCAGTTCCCTTCTTTCAGAACCTTGTTTTGGTTTGCAGCCTGCAACTTACACTGTTTTGGTTCAGTCCCAATGCTCGCATTTACACCATTTCAATGCAAAAGCTCTGATAAACCAATTACATGATGCAGCGCCAACACTTAATAGCAAACAGCAAAGTTAGCGACTAACTAAGCATTCAGCAGCTGAAGAGACAGATATTTCTCTCAAGTAATACAGAACTAAATTGAGAGTGAATATTGGACTTTTCACCATCAGTTTGCTTAATGGTGCAGCTTTTATAATATTTTAAATCAAAACCAAAGCATACTTAAATAAAGTGAGGGTAATGAAATACCAATAGACACAATATTAAGATTTAAAAAGAAAGAAAATGCAAGAAGTGTGAGTGTAAATCAAGTTTTAAAATCAAGTCTGTCTGTATGTTTAATGTACTGAAAGCTTCTCCCAGTACATGTAATGTTAACAACATGGGCGGCCCCAGCTGAGATCAGGTTCAAATGAGCTGTAGTATTCTTGCTGTTCTTGTTGTAACTTGATACTGGGAGTGTACGAGATATTCAGGAAAAAATACAGTATCTACATTACAGCCATGGGAAAAGCACAAGTGTTTGCTGAGTATTAAGATACTGGTGAAATGTGGAGCTTTGAGAAGGTTTTCTGGTCTTGTGATGCTAAATCGAATGAGCATGTGTGCTTAGCTTACTGGAAGGAGGGCGGCCTGGAGTCCCCTATGCCCCCGGTCCTCTCTGCAGGTGGGGGTGGAAGGGGCGGAGGAGGAGGCGAAGGCTGTGTCGTTGTTTCCACAGGGGGGACCACTGCCACCGGAGGCTCTGCTGCTGGAGTGTCTGAAGATACCAACTGAAAAAAGGGAGTTAAAAAAAGACAGATTAGGAGACAAAAACAGCAAGGTAAAGGTAGTGAAGCAGGACGAAAACGAGTGGAAAAAAGGTAACAAAATATGTGGAGTGGAGAGAAATTGGCACAAAGCGGGTGGTACAAATTGAGAGAGGGACCAGGAGAAGTGAGGGTGAGAAAATGAGGGGAGTGAAAGGAGGCGCAGGAGGGAGGTGGAGGGAGAACGGGTAAGATGTCAATTACTTTGACACACAAACACTGTACTCTTTTCAGATGGACGTCTCAAGGGCATACTGAAATGCTATACTACACTTAACCCGTCTCTCTTCATTATACGACAAAAGTGCCCACACACACACAGAGGTAACACACATCAACAATTAGGATGAATGCCATGCAGCATCCAATTACCAGCTCCATAAAAACACACACGGGAAACGAATGAGATGTAGTTAAGACCAGTTGACTGATAAATATGGGCATATTTGGCTAAAATATGAGAAAAAATATAGTCTTTAAATGCTAGTAAAATTCTAAATCCGCACATTTCGACACCAGAGCACTTTGTTCCGTAGCTTTTGGATGTTTGGTGCATTCAATGAGTTCAGATAAACAAGCTTTGCCTTCACCGTCAAAATAATTTAACCAAATGGAGCCTGTTCAGACTGACGTTTGCCCTCTTTACTGAGTCACTCCCTGCTCTTCCCTCCCCACTAATGGCTATGAAACACTCGTCTTCTGGGATCCCTGCATCCGTTTTGGCCAGCAGATCACATATCAGTCCCCCTGGTCTCTGAGCTTTGTTCCCCCTCTTTTAATGCCTCCCCTCGTTCTTATGCACTTAACAGATGCTTTGGCCTCAAACCTGCTTATCTGGGCCCAGGCTTGATGTTTTGTCTCTATTCAAATGTAACCTGCAGGGTGGGGTGCAACAACTGGGCCTTCTGCTAGAGAAATGGAAAGTATGAAAACTGTGCCTGGCAACTTACTGTACTGTAACCAGTAACAAGATGTGCTGCTTGTAGCTCGCAAGCTTGAGTGTCGATTAACACAACGAGAGAAACATTTGCTTTCCTCATGGTTTGTTCAGACAACTGAAAGGCTCCACATCTTCAAATAATCATTGTAATGTGCAGATTTGTTAGATTATGTCATGTAACTGGAGACTTTTGACACTCAGTGGCTTTCAAACTGCTCACACAGCAACACTAAATAACACATTAATAACGTTTCAGGGTTTTTTTCTGTGATGATATGACAAATACACAGTATGACTTGCCAAAGATTCAGTGACGCTGTGCTGAGCCAATGTAGTTTGTCTGCTTGGTTTAAAGCTTATATAATAGCTGATGAGCTCTTCTCTCAGGATTTTTGGCTCTGCTGGTACTCAACAGGGTGCTTCTGCTTGAGGTGGTGAAATAAGCTTATTGTGTTGCCTCGTTTTGTTGTTACAGTTACCTTACGCTTCTTATGTGTACTGTGGTATGTTGTTCATCAGATCTTTTGCAAGCAAATCACTTCCACACGAGTCCCTCGCCTTTTTGGAACTAACTTCTCCACCGTGGAGCCAGTAAATTGTTGCTTTCAGCCTTGCTTGTTGTCGCTGTGCCTGGCAGTATGTCATCTTTACAGCAACAAGTCAGACTAATGCCATTATCACAACGTGCATTTTTTTGTCATATTCAAAATGATTCCGGTATTATCGCAAACGATATATGGCGCAGCCCTAATGCAGTCCTGACTGTAGTCTTTAAAGGCTTGCTTTTTCTCCTCGCAAGTATGTAAAACTCAAAAATGACAAAACGACTATCAGGAGTTTTCTGTCCTTTCCAAAAATTCAACTTCTTTTAGGAATCTTAATTTGCTGGTTGCCTGCAAAAATGCAATATCAAAAAATGATAATTGGTATAAAAATGAACTTTCTAGGTCTAAAGAAATGGATATAATATGGGAGATATCCATGATGGGAATAACTTTCTCAGAATATGAGACAAATGGATTTTCTTCACTGTTATCAATGAGAACAGATAAATCTAAGGAGATGTGCATTTTAAGACGAGTAAGAAATATATATTAGTATACTCCGATTGTCTCTTACACTTCTGTTTTCTACCTTTTCCTGTGTAAAATATCTTTAAATGTAAGAAATAAAAAGTGATAAAACTATGTCATGAAATGAGACTAGTCTCAATTTTATTCTATTTATGCATACTTTGATATGTTGTTGTGGAACAAAAAAGAGCAGACAGAGATCAAATAAATGCAAAGATGAACAGTTTTACAGTCTAGCTAAACTACCAGTACATGTGACTGGCTATAGTGACTCAGACTGTGGCTAAAGCAGTTTTTTTTTTCTCATAGATCTTGTGAGACTGTTTCCTCCTGTTTAACCTGGCTGGACAGTTAGTCTGGTTCAGGTTTCTGTCTCTTTCCAGCAGATTTTTTTTCCAAGATCTTTTTTCTTTTCCAACAAATACTCAGCAAAGCACCAAAGGCCCAAACTAGAAAAGAGTCCATGATGTTGCAATATGCTACACATTAATGCAAAGTCAATTAATTAAAATACTTCATTTTCACTCCTGCTTGTTAGACAAGATCATTAGTCTGAGGGAGGTCTGGGGGAATGCACAGGAAGAGGAAAAGTGGTTTCTGAAAACAGCCCCTGGCTGATGATGCTGGCTGACTTTTGAGATAAAAGCCACGTCTTAACATTTCACAGAAGCCTCAGTGGGAAGAAATTGAAATGAGGTCATTTATGGATTTAGTGCAATGGTCACTGGTGAAATCTGGAAAGCTTCCACTACCACTTTTATTACCAATAGGTTTATTATTACTTACCCATGACACCACTCTGCCGTTGAAACAAGGCAACTTGGCACCGTCGTCGGAAATCTCTTCCTTCACCACCCTGAAAAAGCAAGCGACAAAGTGAGGTTCAGAAGGTGTAAATTGTTCTCCCTTCATAATATTATGGCATGGTGCATGGTGTCTGGTACAGCAGGGTGGAGGAAAGAGGCCTGAACGCAACACCAAGGTTTTACTCTAGTCATTAAGAAAAAAAGCTTAACTGCTGGGGAATTAAATAGTTTACATTACTGGCACATTATATTAAACACATTAGGCTATGACAACAACATGACTGCACACCATCAAAGGCTGGGCTTAATTCTAAAATGCTCCTAAAATATGTTTAGACAAGCTGCTCTCGTTCGTCTGCTATATTCCTTTAACATGTGTTACCACGTGTTCCATGGATCAGTCTGCTGCGAACACAACCGACTGAAGTGGCTCTAGCTGAGCAATGCTTTAGCTTTAATCACTCAACATAACAGCCATAAACTCCCTTCAGACTTGAAACTGATTCTCCAGAAAGTCGTGTTAAAGTTACATCGAGATGATTTAAGGCTTTTGTATGCAGGGCTGATGGGATTTTTTGGCCCTAATCCCAGTCAGTCATTTAATATTGAGTATCTGCTGATTCTGAGTAAGATCCATCTACTTATCTTGAGCTAAATGGTAAATAAATATGCATCCAACAGATTTAAAAGGCACTCTGCTGGAGTTGTTAGAACCACGGTTACCGAGTCGAGGTTCCTCCCTCACAAAAGATCTTTGGCTCAGCACTGAAGAGAGCACTTCAACAGACAACAGGACTGTTTCATTTTAATCAAATTACTCACGGAATAACAGTTAATTAATGACCTGCCACTGACAAGGTTTGTAAGTCCCAGCTAAAAATGAGAAGCTGCTACCTGAGTGTTTTGAACACTGAGCTCCGTTAATGAGAAAGAGAGAGGCACGAGAACAGATTAGTCAGCATCCACGCTTGGCGAAGCAACACCCGTGTCTGAACTTGGAGTCAGCCGCACCATTAACACACACCAGTTTTCAATGGCGTGTAAGCAAAAAGCTGCACTGTAGTGTGCTACACTCGGCGACACTGCTCCACTCTACTCAACAAGAGCAGCACAATAATTTAATAAGTCTGTCAGCTCTGACAGTCTCATGGTGTAACATGAGGTCAACCACACCTACTGCCGGCTTTTCAACATGACTACACATTTTCATTTTACTTTTACACATTAAAAGTGTTTTATCCTTCACGACATAAATGTCCCTGCGAGGGATTTATTTTGTTTATCTCATCTTAGTGTGATTTTATAGTGTTGTAAGTGGTATTTACTGGCCACTAGAAGCAACCACTCACTCATTCAGTGTCAACTTGCATCATCAAAACAAAATCCACTTGTAATGAAAGTGCGATTATATCTCTGAGATTATACTCTGATCTAATCTTGTTACCAAAATACCACCAACGCCATGAAGCTACGAATTAGCACAGCAGATATCAAAGACAGGAACAAATAACCTCAATATGCTTCCTCCTGCAAGCGACAGACGCTATGGCATTTCTTCTGTCACAGCAGTAAGCTAAAACACACACTCTTACCGTTTTTGAGCCTCCTTGCTAATTACACAACCCTGTAAATATGCATGCAAATCCAATACACATAACAACAAAAACCTCTCAGTAACAGCCACGGCGAGAACCCAGTGTCCACATGGCCAAAGCTCCTTAAAGGCAACGCATCCGTCTGGCTACTCTTCCCTCCACCGTACTCTTCCTCCATGTTTGTCAGAAAGGCAAACATTCTGCTTCAGCTGTGTAATTTCCCCCCAGCAGCCTCCCACTATGTTATTACAGTAGTTCACTTGGACAGAGGCTGGGCACAAGTGCTACAGAGAGGACACTTGACTGCTTCAACCCCTTCAAAAGTTTTCTTTTTCCAGCTTCAACTGCCAATGTGCCTCCTCTTAGTATGTGTGTGAGACTTGGTCAAGCTCCACTGGGCTTTCGTAAGCAGCTGTTGAGAGCCGGTTTTGTGGCCGAGTGTGAGCATACGGCCAGATTGTTGTGGGCACTGGTGGGGAACTGTTGCAGGAAGACTTAGCTTTAGAGAGCGTGTGTGTGTGTGTGGCTACTGAAAGTTAGTTAACAAACAAGCTTTTCCTCCATCTGATTCATTTAACGCTTCCCCCCCCATGCGTTGCGGGAAACTGCATCTAGACAGCAGATGAAGAGATGCAACATTCTTCTCCAGAGAGCGTAATTGTCTTCATTCCTCAGCCCTCCAAACAAACAAGTGACCACAGTCAAGAGTAATTTCACACACACTCTGAAATTCCTCGAATAATGCACAAACAACCAAGAAATGTGCAGAGTCCTGTCGGATTTAATACAACCTGAAGTTCTTCGCCCCCACTTCCCTTTTTTCCAGTCTCTTGCTACCATTAAATTCCTCAAACCCAACACGGCATCTCCTTTCTCACAATTAATCGTCCTCATGCAGCTCCTTGATCCCCCTTACCAACAGGAGTACACAGAAGAATATCTAATAACTCTCAGCAAACACCACCCCACTCTTTTTCCCCCCCTTTCTTCTCCCCGTGGACTCCCTAGACACCCAGCAAATGGCCTCCGTCCAGCCCCAGGTTTCCAGCACCGGCCCTCGCCTGCCCTATTCCATAGATCTCCCCCACTGCCACACACACAGCTCTGGCCGACAGCTGGCCTCGTACCAGGGCAAATGAAAACACACACTATTACACACTCCTCTCCTGGGTCAGAGAGGGGGGAAGAAACGTCCCTATTTTGATTGGACAGCTGACTAAGAGCTGTGTTTGAAATTTTTCATCTGAACTCATTTTGAGATACTCGAACAAGAGAGTGTGATGCCAGGCTGCGCAGTTTAAGTGAAGAACTGGGTATTTTTCGGCCTTACTCTCTTTGAGAGACTTTCCTTGCTCTGCTGAGGGAAGTTTGGCGTGGGTGGCTCTTCTGAGATGAGGGCATTTCGCCTTCGGAAACCAACACTGTACGCTCACTTACAAGCACATAGGGTCTAATGGTAATCATGTTCTGTCTGGTTACACAGGGACAAGCTCTTAATGTGACAGCTAAGTTAATTACACTGTTGATTGTGGTGGGATGAGTCAAATTAAAATAACAAATGATGACCGTTAAAGGTGTAAAAAGAAGGGCTCTACAGATATTATTGTGCCCATAAAAAAATGCAGATAATAGCTTATTAGGCGTACACACACAGTTGCTAGTTTATAAGGTAATCTAGCTAAAACTAACGCGCTACCTTCATGAAGACTCTAATGTTCAGTTTTTGTTGAAACTATTTTAGAAAGGTGTTAATATAACTGCAGGTGTGGGTAGCAACACACTAGAAGTTACGCACACGAGTGAAAAGGCCATTTTTATGTAAACAAACACTTTTCATGTTCCTTCTAGTTAAGTTACTTCTTCTCTTTACTTGAGTACATTTTTGAGCCAGTAATCTACTTTTTACTTTCCTAAAATTGCCATTTATACCTTTTTTATAACTAGTGTGCTCTAAATGCATGCATTTGAGTGCAGGATGGTACACCGTCCCAGTTGCCATCTACCATCTAAGAAAAAGAGGCACCGCCTGTCTTTTGACCATGATGCGATCATGACGGAGCAAAACACAGAACAAGAGGCAGCTTCCAGCAACAATCCCTGGCCACAACTGGCCACACCATTTATACCACAATCTACAAAAGACAACAGATACATGATGAGGTGCTTGTTGCGCTTCTCAAAAACAGTGAGATGTCCTCTTTTAAAAACTCCTCTTCTTACATCAACAAGCATGTTGAAAAGTCGCACATACTGTAGGTGAACATCTTGTCAGCTGAAGTTAGCTGTGTTAATTTTTCGCGTGTGACATTAATCTTTGATGCTATGATAATGACATAATCTTGTAGTTGTTAGTGGTCTGTTGGGCTTTGAAATGGATGTGCTTTAGAGAGTAGTTACTACTGCTAATTTACACTTTTACTGGAGTCATTTTTATGGGAGTAATTGCATTATTATTTGAGTACAGATTTTCAGTCCTCTATCCACCACTCTTCAACTGTATGACCATTATAAAAGATGTAATTTGTGGTGTGGTTGAACTGTATTGTCTCATGCTGAGAGGTATGTCTAATATTTAGCCTGCCCTCATTAATATAATTGTAGTAGACAATGGTAACTCCAATATTGGAGTTGCAACAAGAAGTCAATCAATTAGTCAAACAATTGATAATTCACCTGCAATTATCTTGATAATCCATTTATAGTTTATGTCATTTTATTGCAAAAACATATTTGCTGTTTTTCTCTCTGTTTTATATCATTATGAAATTAGTATAGCTGTATTTTGGACTGTTGGACAAAACACGGTATTTGAAAATGTCACATATTTTTCAAAATATTCTACCATTTCATAGACCAAACGACTGATCAAGGATACAAACTGGTTGATCAGTCTGAAATGAGCTGCAATCTTCAAGGATACTCCTGTGCAATAACAATGGACACACACTGAATTAAATTCATTTGCACAAGAACTTTGGTTAAAGTTTACTGAAAAATACTCAATATAAGCTACAGAGATGTTATATGATTATTGTCAGAAACCAAACACAAGTTCCAAGAATTAGGTTCCAGAAAGTGACATCATGACATACTCCATAAACCAGGCAGCATTTTAAGTGATTTAAAGAAGCTCACTACATTTGGGAAGCTGCATTTTTAAATAACAAAAATGGTCGAAATATCAATAATTTTTTTGGGATGTTCTGCCTAATAACACAACCCATTATTTCCACACTCCAACACCAGATGAGTATTTCTAAGGGTTACAGATTTTCTCAAAGGAATATCCCTACAAGTCAATTATTGATGTTGCTGCTATTTATATTCAAATGATCTGCATCCGAGGGGCACCTCCAGCTTGCCAACTCTGTCAAGGCCTAATGAAAAGCCATCTCATCCATTTCATCTTGGTGTTCGAGCTGATATCGCAGCTCCCTTGGCGCGAGCTCTGGTAGTGCCATCCAAAGTGGGAAAGAGGCAAATGGCCCAGCCTTAATACTCATCCAAGACTACAATGCATTTAACAGAAGCCCTAAGGGTCTCGCTGGGTGAATAAACCACAAACATGCATTCCTCTGCAGGAAAATGCACAGCGGCCACACAGAAAAAAAAAAGATTAATTGATAGAGGAGAGGAGACAGCTCTTTCTGGAGGAGTGGGCTGGGAGAAAGGGCAGAGGAAGGGAGGAAGCAAGGGAATGAAAGGATGGCTGGCAGGCCAAAGTGTTAAAGAGGGGAGACAAAACCCTGGCTTCAGTCCCGAAAGAAAGAAAAGGCAAAGGATTTCACAAGATGATGGACTGAAGGAGGGAGGGAGGGATGAGGATTAGGGCAAAGAAAAGCAGCAGGGACAGGGAATGCCTCCCATTGTAATGATGATGTTTTCTGAGAAATGTCCCAGCCTACATACCCTTAGTATTTATAAAAGCACTTGGTCATTCATCACCAGTCATTATTATAACTTTGCAGTTTCTGTTTAGGGATGTGTTGGCTGACTGGCGACCTGGCTAGCTTCATTGAGGTTCATTATGGCTCTACAATAAGTTATTACATGTGACGAACAGACGACAGCCGGTCACAAGATAGGATTGCAAGACACGCAAACAGGCATGAATTTCAATGAAGATTGCTTTTCATAATTACCCAGTTAGTTTAGGTGTTAACTTGTGCTAAGTCAATGCTCCTCTACCCAAGAAATAATGGCACATGACGGGATTATTTTCCAACGCTTGCAACTTTTGTTACACTCAGTTTATCTTGTGTTTCTACTCTTACTACTTTAGCTGTTCACAGCCTTTATCACCACTCATTTTGCATGCAAACCACAAAGCTGTTTGCTAAAGGAAAAAAAATCCACTGCAGCTCACCCGAAGTCCTGGTCCATAGACTTGAAGAAGAATTTGTAGTTTGGCTTGTTCAAGACCTGTTTAAAATCCAGCAAAGTGATATTTTCGGCAGCAATGGGTATCTTCACCAAATACGGCGTCTCCTCTTCGTCGATGTGATAAATTATTTTGGTTTCCGCCATGTCTAGGGCTTTTTCCAAGCTGGAAGTTACCACAAGAAAACACACTATGAGGCGAGGTAGCGTTAACTTTGTTGGGTAGTTAGCTAGCGGCGGAGCTAGCTAGGTGGCTAACGAGACGGCAGAGGTGAAACGATGATGGCCACTGAGATTTTCGGTCCGAGCCAGAGGACGTAAAGCGCTGTAACCCTGCTCGAAAGCTCGCTCTCCGACTGCTAAAAAGTAAAAAACTCGCATTCCCCCTGTTACCGAGGGGCGAAACACGACGGACACGCTACATTCACACGACCTAACTACAACCAACTTTTCCCCCAACAAAAACATACATGGGAGGGGGGGTCTAAAAACTTTTCACCACTTTTTGCGAGCCAACGCGGCGTGTGACGTAAGCACGTACCCCCCTTTTTTACCTACGTACTCTCCCAACCACACCACGCATCCCCCAACATTTTTATTATATTAGAGAAATATGTATTGTATATTTATACAGGAACAATAAACACTACATCAACAATTAATGCATATTCATACTCCAGCTACTTTTCTATGCTGCTGTGTGAACGCTTCTGTTAACCCCTTTTGTAATAATTTTAGGCCTATTTAGGAATATACTTTATGTTGATTTTATCTATGTTTTTATTTAATAGGTAATACTGTCGTGCAAAAGAGAAATCATCATGAGAAAATATTTTTAAAAAGACTTCACCTTCGGCCTTTCAAATTGTATTTATTAGAAGGAAAAAAAAGTACTATGTTGAGATTGTTGATGTAAAAAACTACTGTTTTTTTATTTTATTAGTGCAGTGGGACATAGTATAACAAATTAGACAAATTAAACAGACATAGGTGTGAGACAATACACAGACAATAACACAACATTGTGAGTACAAGATTTTTACTTTTGTTAGTGGGAAAACTATGTATAATATTTGTATGGATTTTTGTATGGAAGTATATGTATATGAAAATGGGTTGTGTATTCATGTATGCAAAAGTTTGACCACGGGAATGTGCAGGTACACTATGTGGAAGAAGGAGGAGAAAGAAAAAAGAAATAGTAATGATGATATTAATAATCAAATAAATAATAAGGTAGTGAATAAATAAATAAATATAAATGAGTGTTAACTGATAAGTATCAATGCTGTTTATTGTGTTTGTGTTTTCTGGTATGCAAAAATGATCTGACAGTGGGTCTCATGAGCTCATGAACAACCTTAAACAGATTAATGCATCAATATTACCAAGAACAAAAGAGATTTACACAGTCAATAAAGAAAGGAGTACACACAGAGAGAGAAGGAAACACATTATGAAAGACTTACAATTACGTTGCCTCATTGCACTATTAAATGCCATCATTAAAGCTAATAAATTATTATTATAGTTATTATTATCTGGCCTTTCGCATCCTCTTAGAAAGTTTAATCCCCACAGCCTGCACAAGTATCCACATAAAATGCTATTTTTTTCAATGAGGACTCCTGGAGGTCACTGAATTCCTTGTCTTAAAAACAGCCTCTAGGATCAGGAAATTAGTTTTGTTGTCATACAAATTGTTTACAAATATCCAGGAGCACAGATTTTTTTTCCAAATGCACACACCTGTAACAAAGTGTAAATGTGTGATGTAAGGCACCTTTATTCAATTTGTAGCATTGGCAGGACAGTCAGAGAAAGCTTTGTGAAACCTGACAGTACTTACTTAGTTGTGGTCTCAGGTCTTCTATTTCCAAATGAACCACTAGAGGGAACTCTTCATCAGTCTATCATAAAAGAAAGAGCAACAAATTATGCAGTACAGTGAGCAAGTACTGGTGTAAGAGGTGAGTTGGTCCCATAACTACTAACCAAAGTGGTCAAAATATTTTCATAAAAATTTTTTTACATTTTTTTTTTCATTTGTTTTTTGGCTTAATGTGCCAACCTACTTTTAACAGTGCTTTCCTATGGCCTATAACATGACATTATTTCAATAGCTGTTCCCTGTTACAGTTTCCTGTTCAAGAAATGTGGCCCAAACACCACCCCGACCATGCAGGTGATCACAAACAGCACCCAGAAGATGACAGCCAGCAGCTGCACACAGAACAGCGTCTTCTTGCTCTGCTGCATGACTTCCTCTTCCCCCACCAGGCCTGGCGCCGTGCCGTACGGCCTGTCCGGGTGCATCTGCTGCACCTGCAGGCTGACGGTGGGCAGGATGATGAAGCGAGTGTCCCTGCTGTCGCCCTCTAGGGAGAGCACCACTCTCTGTGTGACCGTGGCCAGGCGGGTCACCATGGTTACAGGCAGGCGGAAGGCCATGGGGGGCAGCCTGGCCAGTATGCGGGAGCTGCAGGGTAAGGAGAGGGCGTCACCGGCCTCCAGAGGGGTGAGGTGGCGGCAGAGGGGGCAGGGAATGGCTGGAGGGCTGTGGGGTTCAGGGGGCTCACAGGGGCAGAGCTGGATCCTCTGAAGGCACTCGGTGCAAAAAACATGGAGGCACTCCAGCATCCGGGGGCATTTGTTGTACTGGTTGTACTCCTGGTAGCAGATGGGACATTCTACATCCATGGGCTCCCCAGGGATGCTGCTGGGGCCCGGCGCAGCAGCAGCTGTGTCCCCCTGCTGGGGAGCTGGGACATCATCCCCAGTCATGATCGGAGGAACAGTGAGTGGATGGAGCTGGCTTGGGAGCTCAGTGATGGCAAGAAGCAACTTGGGGATGAATATTTAACAGAGGATGATGAAATCTGTGAAGAGAAAATAACTTCAAGGCTCCTTCTGTAAGACAAAGAGAACTCCAGAGGCTTTTAAATGCTACAATCTGCTCTCCTGCTGCTTTGTTTCTTCTAAGTTTTATGAACAGATTCCACAGCCCATGAGTCATAGCATTCATCCATTTAACCACTCATCTACAGTAAGTGTCCCCCCCCCCCCCACCAACTCACAGTCACCCAGAGTCCACGCAGTGCATGCAGGCCTGCACACTCGTCCAAGGAGTTGGGAAATAAATGACAAAGCAAAGCAACAAAAGAGCTGAGAAAGGAAGTAATAAGTCTCTGTAATGATACTGACTGGACATGTGTGTGTGAGTGTTTGTGCACGTCCATTTCTCTCCACTCAGATTTCCATTTAAAGGGGCCCTCCACTGATTTTAAGTAGAATTATTCATCTGGAGGAGCTTTCTGAAGTATGATAAAATAACCCGGATGATGTAATCAGGGTTATTTCATGTAAGACTTTGAGAATTTTCAGAAGTAAGCTTGTGTTACAAACTGACAGCATGGAGCTCGGAAGACATGAGCGTACACCAGGCAGGGAGGGTCTAATAAAACACACCAGCACATCCTGGGAACTGTATAACCCTGATTCCCAAAAAGTTGTGACGCTGTATAAAAAATAGATATAAAAGAGAATTCAGCAATTTGCAAATGAAATGTGTTCACCGACAACAGTTTTACAAAGTGTTCCTGTCGCTTTGTAGTAACATCCTTCATCCAATCATGTGTTTACAAAGTGGTGAACCTCGCTCCATCCTCACTTGTGAATGACTGAGCCTTTCCAGGATGCCCCTTTCATACCCAATCAAGATGATCACCTGTTACCAATCAACCTGTTCACCTGTGGAATGTTCCAAACAGGTGTTTTTGGAGCGTTCCACATTCAAGTTGATTATGTGAAACATTAAATATATCTTATATATTTGTACTGTTTTCAGTTGAGTATGTGTCAAACAGGATTAGCAAATGATCACATTGTGTTTTATTCATGCTTTACACAGCGTCCTAACTTTTTTGCGATAAGGGTTGTAGTATCCAGTGTTTTGGTGGCTCAACCTATACCTGAGACTGAAAGTAAGAATATGTTGGCAACATTTTTTCAACAAAATTGTTGGGAGAGATCCTTTAACACTAAAGAATATTTCAAATTAGTCCGAGGCACATTGAATAAAAGTAAACTGCAGAGCCTGGCAGCCAGCTGCCACTTAGCTTAGCTTAGCATAAAGACTGGTAACGGGAGGAAACAGTTAGCCTGGCTCTCTCCAAAAGTAAAGACTGAAGTGTAAAATGAAAAAGTGGCTTTTACTAAGGTTAATTAATTTGCTACCTTCAGAAAGACCAAAGCTAGCTGTTTCCCCCTGTTTCCAGTCTTTATGCGAAGCTGAGATAACTGGCTGCTGGCTCCAGCTTCTTACTGAACGAACAGATGTGAGAGTGGTATTAACGCTTGGTAAGAAATGAAATAAGCACATCTCTCAAAATGTCAAATTCTTCTTCTATCCAGCTACAGTTTAAATTTTCACTCGGCACACAGCCCACATTTGAATCTCTCTCTGCTCCAAAAAAAGGCTGTGATTTATGAAACAAAGCATTAGATTCGCTTCGCTTTGCAGACACTTTTTATGTGCCTGTTTGTTGCTCACATGGGACAACGACAAGGCAACCCAAGTTCACTCACGAGGGGACTGTTGCTTAGCGGTCTCCTTTGAATCAATGCACGACAACACGTAGCCTGAAACCCTTTCTTTCATAAGTCAGTAGAAGTGGAGCCATAAATATTTTGATTTACTACAAAATCATAATATATGTAATGAGAAACAAGTTGTGAAATTAAAAATGTTGAAGCCAACACTGAACGGCTGCAGTGTATAAATAAATGAGACCTCTTGGATCCATGTAGGCCACGAGGTTCAGTGAGATTATACAGAGAGAAGCTGGCAGCGAGCCATCATTGCATACTAGGAAGCAGATAAGAGAGCCACTTACCCACCACACACCCCTTTGATCAAAGCACACTTTGATGCCCACCTCCGACCCAGGCGCTTCCCCTCTCACAATTCACACTCATGTTGGTGCAGATCTCATCCTGGCATCGTCTTCCTCCCCTCTTCTGCCTGCACATTAACCACTCGAGGCCCTTTCTTAATATTCTGCAGCTACGTGTCTGAGCCTGGCTCGCTGGCAGCCTCCTGTTCTCGCTCCGTCTCGCCTGATTTTACTCGCCCTCGTCTCTCTGTCTCATCCCCCATGAGGCATCTCTGTGGTGTGCTCAGCGGTAATTAAACCCCTGGTGATGTGCAGGTAACCAGGACACACAAGACAGAAAATGACAGATTGGAGTCTCTTGATCCTGACTTACTCTGCTCTACACACATATTATGTTATTATGCTTCCACGCAGTCAGCATGTTGGAGTTTTTAAATAGCAAGCTGTGGATTAGGGTGTAATTATTTACATCCTGAGGTTTTTCGTACATTTAAGTTTAAGTTGATAACATAGAAACTTTTCTTTTACAGACTGAAAGCGATCGTATGTATTTTGTTTAATTCTAGTGGGTGTCAGGTACAAAAACCTCTTAAAAGTAAATACATTTCAGGGGCAGAACAGGCTGTGTGTATATTCAGAGAAGGAGTGACGTTCCTAAGAAGTGCAAACAGTTGAATTATTGACAGTTGAATTGTCACGTAACCTGTACTACGGTATGTGTTGCACCCTGATTGAATGACTGCCTAGTAACCAGCTTGTCCAGTACTGACATGCTTCTCTGCTAATTTCACTGTAATTAGTTGCTAGTCTGACTAAACTAAGGGATAAAAACATAGTAACTAAGTTGACTGTCACGATAAAGTTCAAAACTGATTCATGGGACAAACTTTGTGGCAGATAATTAAGCTTTGAGCACTAAGAGTCATTAAAAAAGATTTTTTAAAAACAGACTTAACAAAACCTTTTTTAAAAGTGTTTAACTTAGTCGCTGAAAAGCTACCATATAGCTCACATTTGAGTTTTCACCACAACAGTGATTTGCTGTTCACACACACGTCTTCCTGTATTTAAAGTAGTTTTAAAAATCACTGTCAAATGAGAAATGAGGAAGTTTTTATTCTCCTCAAACAAATATTTAAAAACTGATTAGATTAGCTGAAAAATACATTGTCACAGAGCTTCAAACAAAGCTATTTAAAGGACAGGTTCACGTCTTTTCCAAGTGCACTGAAAGTGTTTTTGGATGCTGAATTGCTCATTCTGCTCATACTTGCTGCAAAGAGACCCTTTCTTTTAATGTGAGCGATGGGGGACAAAATCCACAGTCCTTGCTCTGTGAACTCGGATCACAGCTAGAGGTCATGCGAAGCTAACGTGATGCTAGTTATAGTCTTTTTACTGCCGCATTCCCAAATTGGTTGGTGTCCCTCTGTCGCGACCAAGCACGAAAACTGTCAGTGAAAGCACAAAGAAGGAATTTAGATTTGTCTAACTCACATTGGCTCCAGCTGAACTGCAACATTAATTTCTGCCTTTGAACGATGACTGTGGATTTTATCGTTTGATGAAGGGATTTATTTAGCAGACAGGAGGAACAATTACAGCAAACCAAACTGCTTAATTGCACATAAGGGTAAATCAGTATTGACAAAATGTGAAACCATTGTTTAAGCGGGCATTTTGGAGAAACACGGTTTTCACAGGACTGTTGAAAGTCTTGAAGCTGAGAAGTGGGATCATGATGGTGGCCAGTTGGACCCCCCGGGCCAGCAGGACAGTGAAAGAGCAGTGCTCGCCCCTCACTATCACCACTGCTGGGCTGCTTCAGCATTTTTATTACAGATCTACTGATGTAAATGATGTACTAAGGCCCAAAGTGATCATCCGGCCCTTAAAGATGATGGAAAACACAAAAACTGGTGGTAATTTGGTTGATTTGGATTTTAGCCGGTCTTCATACTCCAATTTTCAAACTAAAAGTGACACGTTGTGCCTGTTGCTTGGTGTCATCCAACTAGACACACAATAGATTCAAAAATGAACTGTAGCATGAAGGCTGTCACATATGTTGTGCTGTTTGCATAAAGCTGCTTTTAATCTAATGTAGAATGTATCGAAATTAAATGTTTTAGATGATATAAGATGCACATCATTAAAAAATGTCCATACCACATCTGTTCACAAATCACAGACATATGCCTGACCATGCTAGAGAGCCAAGTAAATAATCACTCAACGGTTTCTTTGGAACTGGAGACGTTTTACTTCCTGTCTCTCTTCTCTGCCCTTTCAAGAAACATTCTCTTTTACGGACATTCACGTGGAAAAGTCGTGTTTTTGCATGACCAAACACTGTTACAGTAAGTTCACAGCTGCGAAGGCAGGAAGGCCTACAAAAAAAAACAACAAAAGACTGCACAATTTACATACACATACACGGTGAGCCTGTGATTGCTAGCCAAGATTTCAGCGGAAATGACCATGAAAGGAGAAACAACTGATAGGAGGGGGGTTGTTTGGGGATTACCATGGTGAGGGAAGGGCTGACATCATATCTCTGCCTCTCTCACACACACACCCTGAAGTGTCAGCGAGGAAGAGGAGGGGCAGGACTTCTGACATAATCTTAAATTAGATTAAGCAGGGGAAATCTTAAATAAAGATTTCTGGGCCTGAACAGGGCCTCTCAGAGAAATCACACAATTCCCAAATCCACCAGCCTGTGTGTGTGTGTGTGTGTGTGTGTGTGTGTGTGTGTTTCATTGCCTCACGTGTATATTGAGTTTGATGACTCATATGTTTATCTGACACAATTCTACTACGTCTTGCCTCTCTTGAGTCCCTCCCCCTCCCACGCGCGTCCTCACACCCTGAGGTATAAGTCCGGGCAGCTCACCCTTTGCTTCAGTCAAACTTGGAGGGAAGTCAGAGAGGAAGAGCCAACATCAGTGTACAGGATGTATTCAGAGCTTGAGTGCGGAATTTGTTACCGGACCTACAACGCAGGTCGGCGGTGTCCCCGGGAGCTCCAGTGCAAACACAGCTTCTGTGAGAGCTGCCTGCTGGCCCTCTCACGACCCCTGGGGCCCGATGAGGCGCGTCTGGGAGCGGACCGATCAATCGTCTGCCCGTTGTGCCGACACACCACGTCCATCTCCGGAGAGGGGAAGGTGAGAGCCGAGCTGAGGGTGGATGAGTGCGTCCTGGAGCGGCTGCTCGCTACGGGACTCCTCGACCAAGAGGAGGACGAGCCGGAGGGGGACAGCTGTGAGGACAGCGAGGGGGCGACGCGTCCCGAGACTACAGCCGATGAGAGCGACTCGTCCGCGGGCTCCAGAGGTGGGAGGCTCCGGCTGTCCTTGAGGAAAGTTTGGCGGACGATAAGCGGGAAGAGCTCACGACAGAGGGGCGGAGAAAGTAAGTTGACAGCGGGCTTTGGTTCACGCTGTTGGGACAAAACATTAGGGAGATCTTAAAATGAGCATTTTGAGAATGGGGTTTGGTGGTGGTGACCACAGCAAGCGTAGCCTGTTATTTTGTATGTCAGTTCACAGAAAAATTATACAATGCAAAGTTTAGGATTTTACTTTCAGTTTAGCTTCAGTGTAAATTGCGCCACATTTCATAAAATCATCCATTATGTTTACATTTTACTGACGAAAACAAGCCTTTTTCTGAAAATGGTGGATAAATCACTTATTCTAATGTGTCTTGTTTTTCTTTAACAGACTGTGTGACCAGTGATGACATAAGGAACCTCGCCATGATGTCCTGCTACATGTTTTAAAGAGCCCACAGTTTCAGATACCCTGGACAATGTGATATTTATTTTCAGTGGCTCTTCCACTGTGCATCATGGTGATGATGACGACGACGACGATGATACCTTGCTGGCAAGACACATGGACACAGTCAACCATGACTTCAATCAGCTTTTCAGCTTTGATTGCTTGTACTAATGATGAGCACTCTGTATCTGATGCCATTAAATAAGAAAACATGGAAAAGTGAACTGCCAAAGCGGCCTAATTTAAGCCTCTTAATGCACTAATGTATGTGATATTTATTCTTTTCATGGTTGTATGTATTTTGATATATTTGTTACATATTTAAGGAAAAATAAATGAGCTTTGGTTTCAGTTCACTTTGAAGCTTTTTGTGGCTGCATGCTGAACGATGGACGGGACTTTGAGTGAGTCAGTATGCGCATTTATAAAAAAACTGAAAACAATGGCCTAGCTGTGTGTGCAAAAACACTTCAAATAACACATTGCATCAAATCTCAGCCTAACTCAAAGCAGACTTTACAAAATAAAAGTCAAGGAGGACGCAAAATGATCCTTCTGTTCAAAGAGCATGAAAGATAAACACACGAAACTGGAGGAAAGAGATTTAATATTTATAGACAGTTTAAAGTATTCGACATGAAATAAGCCAAAATTGGTACCCGTCACAGACAGCTCCAGGAAGTGGCTTCCTTGAAGCCAGGTGAACAGCATTGCCTCCAATCAGACTCCCAACCAGCAGCAGAGTCAAACCCCTAAGATTCATTTGTTTGACAAGGAAAACACATGGCTTGACAGCACTACAGCTTATGTTTTTGGCCTTTTTTTTGACAATCATACAAACTCAGGAGGATGCTGACCATCATGTTACACAACTCTGCTCTCTACTCAAGGTAAATGTCACATTTTATAGGCTTTTGGCAGGTCATAAAATCTGAAAAGGGTCGGTGATTTTTTTAGATTGACAGCATTACAGTTCCCATAAATTGTCCAGTGAGTGTGTCTTTTTTTTCTCTCTGCAGGCTCTTGTTTGTCTTTGCGTTGGTCTGTGCAGCTGTCATGTCATTTATCACGTATTCAGATGCTGCAAGAGGTGAGCGCAAACAGGCCGGTATCTGCCAGGCCAATACTGCAGCGTCTACAGGTTCAGCGAGCTGATGCTCATCGTAATGGTTGTCTGGAAAAAATGATGAGGCGTGTGTTGGCTGATTGGGTTAGACGGAGGCTGACATTCTTGTCTCTTTAAAGGTGCAGCTGATTGTTTTAACGCTGGCAGATATTTTCTCAGGCATGACTTTAACTTGGGGAGCCAGGATTTTCTCTGCAGTGTAACAAAAATGTAGAGGAATAAGAAGATTTATGGCAAACGTCTGTAAGCAAGTCTGGAAATGTACTTGATAGTAATTTAAGATTACAGTTAATCAAAATGAGGGTATAAAATGAGCATAAAATATCAAAGTGACAGACCAGAGATAAGTCAATTTATAGTAATACAAAGAATGTATTCTAAACTTTAAACTGAGGTATTTTTCTTCTGGTATTTTCATGGTATCACATGAATTATTTGCCTGTAAAACAGCACTAGTGATAATAAATCTTTATGTCTTATGTCTGCATTCTCTTCCACATTTAGCAAGTCCCATAACAACCCCAGGGGACAATGGAGTGAAGCACAATGTCCTGAGACGACTGCATACTCCATACAGTCAATATAATGCCCTCTTTACCAGTCTATCAACCGAAACTGGACTCCAAACTGGGACTTATAGTGAAACTCTGACGAGCGGGAATAGAGAGGCCTCGTCAATCATTTACCATCAATCAAGCCCTTTGCCATTTACCCAAGGTAGCTTCAGTTACAATCAAAACACCCAAGATAACAAACAGTCCCGAGCGGGAATAACTGGAGTGCTGAGTGAAGTGAGGCCAGCAAGCAGCATTTTCGCCAGCCACTCTCAGCACGGAGGACAAAGCTCTGAGAGGCTGCAATCCAGAGTAAATAACCTTCCACTCTTTCAGGAAGTGGCCCGAAGTGGAAATTCCTATCATTCATACCCAGTGATCATTAGAAAATCATCCCACAAAGGAGCTGCCAGTCCCTTTCATCAGAGGTCTCGTCCTTCTCAAGTTTGGGAGCCCAAAGATGCTCAGAAATCCTACACTGAAGAGAAAGTTCCTCGAGAGGACTCTCCAAAAGTGGCTGAAGATGAAACCGTTTGGCAGCCCTCTCGCCCTGCTATTTTTTCGGCCCGCACTGGTGGGTATCGGAGTTCGTCACTGCCAACTTCAAGAGGACATTACAGCGGCTATAAGGAGACAAATGTGCTCACTGTGGCCGGGCCGTCAAGTACATCTAACGGGATTCAATCAAGCAATTTCCTCAGCTTTGCAAGTCAGACTGCCCCTCGAGCACCATCAGTCAGCAATAGCTTTGACGCCTCTGTTATTAAAAGCAATGCAAGCCCAGAAAAACTGACATCATCCATCACAGATTTCTCCCAGGGGTTTCACCCGGTGAGTAGCAGTGAGGCGCAAAAACACAAAAAGGCCCGGTCGTATCTGTTCAAAGACGCCCAGACCTCTTTAGGTGGACATGAGGCAGTTAAAACAGTTGCTGCTGATGGGCCCAGTGCTTTTCCCACAACACCACATCAGCAAAGGCCCTCTGATGCTCAAGTCCAGGGCAGGTTTTCTTCAAATTTTAAACAGTTACAACGATCACAGAGCAGAGAGACGACCAAAGAAGTACAACATCTCTCTGATTATGGCAATGCACTGTACCATGATGCTAATGTGGCCCAACATGGCGCCCAGACAGATAGTTTCACCAGATATCAACGCACCACAGCAGAAACTCAAATGTCTTTACGCCCTGTTCCGAGGGAAAGTTTTGCACACACGCCTCATGCAGATTTCCAGGGTAAACATGCCACTGGCAGCGAGAAATCTGTAGTAAGTAGCCAGGTTAATGCAACCAGAAGAGGATTAATGCTTGCAAACAAACCTGGACAAACCATAAAAAGCGTCTTTGGCCTCAGAGGATTTCAGAATCCTATGTGGAGAGCTGTGAAGGAGCCATCTATCCTCTCCCCCAGTGGTTCCAATGAAAGGATCAACTCCCAACGATACAGCTTCGACAAAGGAAAGTTTAAAATTGCAAATATATACCCATCTTTGTCACCAAAGTATAGCTTTGGCCAGAGAAAAGCATCTACTACGCCATCAAAACCTGAGAGGACACCCACAGGTTATTCCTCACCTTCTCCTGGCACTGCAGATATCGGCCACACTGGGACAACTGCAAGGCCGTTCACACCTCTGATGGACAGCAACTCAGATCCAAGACAGTTCAGAATCTACAGAAGAATGTATGGTCTCAAAGGATTTGGCACTCGACCACTCGAGGGAGCCAAACCTTTAGTTGGTGAGCCAGAAAAGTCTGACAGAGTCCAACAGAGTTTTGAAGGTTTTAAACCCAGAAGCTCACAGATCTGGCGACCAAAAAGCAGCAAGACTCACAAGTGGAACAATAAACCAGAGCCAGGTAGCAGCCACGAAACCACAGTGAGTCCAAATGAGCGAAGCAGTGAAGACCTTAAACCCCTTTTAAAGACAGAAGGAGGCACTGAAGTGGTCACCAGATTAACACCTGGCAAATACAACGAGAAGAACCGCAGCATCGATCCTCTGGTTTCTAACAAAACACCCTGGAGGTACAAAGAGCAAAATCCGACTGCAGCATCAGCAAGTCACAGAATCTTCTCATCTTATCTCAGATCAGCAGGAGACCTCAAGGTTGAATCCAGCACGAAATCTGAGCCAAGAACACCCAACAGAGCCCGACCTGTTGTGATGAAGGCGAGCCTGCTCAGCAGCTCCACCAGCAGCGTGGTGAGAGGCAAGCGTGTGAAAGGAAAACACACATCTGGCGAAAAGCTCGGTGCATCTCCCTCTCTGACCAGCGAGGCCGGAAACGCAGCCATCGTCAGGCGGCCTGCCAGAGTCAAGGCCGTCACGTATGCGGATGTTCTCGGGAGTGCGTCCTTCAGCGGTGCAAGAGCTACAGCACATACGCCAATCGCGCCGGCAGATAGGGATTCAAACACCACGGCTGCGACCTTCAGCTCTAAGGATGCTGTGCATGGAGACGACACGAGCAGAGGTCCTGGAGCACATGCTGAAGACGAGGGAAAAGATTTCAGTCGGGCTGAGGAAAACAAGCTGGGTGTCAGAAGCGAAGGAGCTGACAGTGACATGAAAGCATCAGATTTATTCCTGGACGATGAAGGAAGTGGAAGCGGGGCTTTTAATATGTCTGATGTTTTTTCAACTCATGCCACAAAGAGTCAGGGACTTAGCGAAGATTTGTTAGAGCTAGATTATCTACGAGTATCCACCGGGAACATCTCCTTCCAGTCAATGAAACTGTCCCATACTGAGAAATGAGAGAAACCTCTGACCTGTTCATGTAGATTGAACCAATAAATGTTGGGAAAGTATTTGTGATTTTGTTATTGGGCAAACAACACCTGCTGACACTCAAAATGACTGAATTAATGGACATTTTATAAGGATCCAATTCTGTCTGAAAAACATGTCAATAAATCATTGTTAGTCTTGGCTGTAATTAGTTAACAGGAATTGCAAGTCCAGTATATAACCTGCCAGTAAAACGTCTGAATTAAACAAACAAGATAAAATCTATGCTGAACAGGTGGATTTTGAGACCTTTGAAGAGTGCAAGTAATGCTGTTTCTTCCTTTTCCATCCTCTATGCTAAATAAAGCTAAGCTAACTGGCTGCTGGGGCTAGCTTCTTGTGGTAAAGAGTGGTATCAGTTTTCTCAACTTGGCAAAAAGCTAACAAGCCCAATGTCCCAAAATGTCAAACTGTGGACAAATGCTTTCTAAATTGGATTACATAGCACTGTTAATGCAGGACGACCATATTTAATCCCACTGTCCAGAGTTATTAGAGCTAAAACAGTTCAGCTCAGGGCAGGTGCTCATTCATGAAAACACATGAACTGGCTGAGATTACCACTTTCTGGTATTCCCATTGTTTCAGTCATCGTGGTAAAAACTCATCTGACGGAGTACAAGAAATGCTGGGAATCGTGTTACCATACTATGTCCTGTAAATCATGTGTTTTGACACAGCATTTTCATTACACAACATCCTGCAGATCTGACCTCAGGTCTTCTCCTCTCCTAAACCGAAACCTGATGATAAGTGGAAAAATCGACAGAGGTCAAACACGCATTTCTGAGCGTGACGTTTGCCTCATTTGGCGAGTGATTTGCATAATGTAATGTCAAGCATGAAGAGGGAACGTGAAGGAAGGTCATACTTGAGGCTTTTTATAAATTGATTGTATTCCCATTCCTTGTGTCCTCATTTTCCAGGCAGTGGCTATTCAGCATGCTGACACAGATTTTCCGTCTCCTCTTTCGAGTTTTAAAGGAGGGTTTCAGCATGCTGGTCTCAGGGTGAACACACTACGACATGGAAAAACTGGTTCTTACACCCTGTGAGAAGGTCTTTTTCTGACTTTGCCAAGCCATTAATAAGTACACAAAGAGAAATCGAGGAAAACAAGTCATTATGTGGTTTGTCCTTTTTGATTAGAGCCAGAAGGCAAATACAGACTGCAATGGAATTTGTTTGGTAGCGATCACAAGAATGTACATGCCATTATGTTGCTATATTTTCTATATTGTTAGCAGCAACTGAACTGTGGATGATACCTGCTGAGTCGTGCCTCAGGAAGATTTTCCACTAGATGGCGTCACGCATCCATTTTATTATCCGCCATGTGACCGCAAGTCCTGGATGTTGTAGTTCTCATGCTGTGGTGTCCTGTTGGGACAAAAGGAACAAATTTAAGATGACGAGATAAATAACAGAGCATTTGTTATGGATTTCGGTTAAAAAATCTTACAATCAAAAGTAAAAGTGATGTTTTTGCTTCCGCCAGTATCAATCAGCCAATCAGGCACTCTGTTTCAGGGGCATTGGGTCCACGCTAAGCCTACATCACAGCTCCCAACTGATCCATTCACATCACCTGACCCTTCGCTTTTTTCCCAGTCAGCCAACTCCACCTAAACACCAGTTCTATGCTTATCCTCAATCTACAAGCTCAAGGGGGCCCCACAGCGAGGAGAGGGTGGGAGGGTTCGAGGATCTGCCAGTCAAAGTTAAACACATTGTACATTGGATTAACGCACCCCCTCCTCACCCCACCACCACCACCACCACCATACCAATACCCGTGGAAAGTGGGACTGTCCACTTTCCCATAGAGCTGAGAGGTATTTAGGTGATATGATGGTTGGAGGTTTCCGCCTGCTGGCATGTCGAGGCGTTGGCCTGCCGGCTCCTTCAAAGTTCCTCTCTTTCTGTGCTGCCTTTTGTGTAGCTGAGTGTTTGTACGTCTGGTTCACACACTCCCTTCCTTTCCAAGAGTGTGTACTCGCCTATAATATTCCCTGTGTGTGTGTGTGTGTGTGTGTGTGTGTGGGAGTGTGTGTGTTTATCACAGACAGTGTGGTGTTCTCTTGCAAAGCCGGCCCTCCCACCCCCCTCTCCTCCTGTGAGGGGAATTCTGTACCATGTGTCTGCGGTTTTCATGGAGCTTTCAAGGAAAATAAAGCACAGAGGCCTCACAGTCCCCCCCCCCCACACACACACACAACCCGCCTTCACTCCCCCAAAACGCCCTCCTCCTTCCTCTCCCTCTCGTTTTCCCTCACTCACTCACTCCATGTGGCACTTTTTTTTTTACAGCTTCAACCTCCCTTTTTCTCAGAGCCGCCAGCAGCGACCCAGTGACAGAGCTAATTTCACATGCGGCCCGACAAATCCACAATCATGGCAAACATTCGCTTATGAGGTGAGAGGCAGAGGGAGAGAGAGGGTGAGCGTTAGCTGATGGGGAGGTGGGGAAGGAAGGGGAGGGAGCGAAAGACAGAGAAAGGCTTTTTGTTTGGCTAAGTACACTATGTGAAAGAGGGGGCGGCGAGGAAACGAGAGCTGGAAATACATTAGAAAATGGTTGCATCGGCTGTGGCATTTGTGGACCGGATTACCTCACACGCCATGCAGCGGATGGGCCCAGCCGTCAGATCCACTTGGTCTGACCGTGACTGTGTGTGTAAACTGACTTTATGGAGTCTGCAGTGTTTAACTTTGCCCTAAAACCTATGTGGAAGGACTGGGGAGGGGGAGAAAAATAAGGGAAAGCTGGGAGGATTAGCAGTTTGCAGTGTACAGACTGTAATCCTGGGCTTTATTGGCTGGGTCAACATACGCTAAGTTTACCTAAGCTAAAACACCTGTAGCATTACTGATGCAGTTTATTATGGCGACTTTCCAGGAGGACATGGTGGGGAAAAAAAGCACAAAATTTGGCCTAACACGCATCTCAGTCACTCTAGGTACAGTTTCTGTATTTTAACTCACACCCAGCCTCGACAATATACTTGAATACGCGAATGACGGGAAGGAAGCAATTTGGGAGCGTGGAATAGCGCCTACACTAACATTCCCACATGTGCTATGGGAGCGAGAGCGATTTCCCTGTCGTACATCCAGCGAGCTTCCTGTGGTCTGCACCGTGGAGGAAGTCATAAAGGCAGGAAGACTTCCTGTATTGTGGCCAACATGTAGAAGTATGGACTGTGCATGCTCCGTGAGGCAGGGTTACTCATGATGTAAACGCCACAGAAATAGCACCCACAGTCCTATCAAATAGGCCAAGACATACATTTATACCAGTTCTTTCCACGGGTTTGAGACATGTTTTCACTGGGCTCAGCAGTCGTCTGAAGTTCCCCCTTTAAAATAAAATACCCCCTGACCAACTGGAGTCTATATTATCTTAACAGAGTCTATTGAACACTGAATGTTCTCTAACTGTGTCTCATGTATTGTCACATTAAAGTAAAGAGAAACATAATGTAATTCAGTAAAGTATTCGTGCAGTTCATCTTTAATGCTGAAATGTGTACATTTTTGGCCTGATAGTGATAGATGCTTCCACTTGGGTACTGTACAAAAAAAATAAAATAAAATGGGAGGAGGGTGTCAAAAACAAGAAGAAGGTGGCCTACGTTATAAATACCACTTTTTTTTCTGGGATTAAGAAAAAAAACTGTAGATAAAATGAAATTGCACATTGAAATTAAATCTGTGGCGGGTGCAACTGCAAAGGTTTTAACACCGTGCATTTTGCTCCTCTGCGATAACAAAAGCCTGCTGTGACACCTGAATGTGCGGCTGAGTGAGAAAACTCCTCCAGGCATCTGGTGAGAGGTTTCAGGACATGAAAAGTAAACAAAAGAAACTGAATGTGTTCGGAAAGACACGTTAGTCGACTACTTTGCTATTTTCTTTCATCACAGAGAGGGTCAGGATCCGGCAGGCCCACCACATCGGGAAATGTCAAGTTGTTGAGTTTTGAGCAGACCAGAAAGCAATTTTTTTTTGTCTTGAAGAGTAAAGAAAAAAAGCCTGGTAAAAACATTTTTTCCCCTCTTATTCCCTTCGGAGTTTGGTTCAAAGCTCATTCCCTTAGTAATAGTTCTGGTGATTTCCGCTATTATCACATGATCTTCATCAGCAGATGGAGTTTGGCCTGTTATCACAGAGCTGAGGTTTTGTATTGAATTAATTCACAAGAGACTGTGCAAGTATTCGCGTAAGCACCCTGCAGTGTGTAAACAAGTGAGGTTATTGAGTCCGTTTCTGCTGCTCTGTGCCAATAGGTGCATGCAGATGTGTTTTACACCGGGCTGGAATACAAAGATACAGTATCACACACACACACTCACACTGAGGAGATAATACCTGTCTGCTCAGACACAACAGGTCCACCTGTTGGCCTCTATCCAGCGCACCTCTCTGCAACTGAACCTGGTGTCCTCTTGCCTTGGCTCCCATCCAGCACCCCCCTCCCCCTCCTCCTCCTCCTCTGTCTTGACCGGCGATGCTGCCACCACAGCCGAGGTAGGCATTGTCGCTGGCCGTCGCCACGACAACCAGATGGCAGCTGTGCCCATTCGCCCGCCTCTGCTCCCCCATTCTCTCCATACGCCAGAGCGGCGCAGATGTAGCTTCTTCTCACGTCAAAGAATTAAAGCTAGACTGCAACTGTAGCGGTTTTAGAGCTTTCTACTGCCTGTAAGAGCAGAAGTGATCAGTTCATTCACAGAACTGTGACCATCTCAGCAGAAACTAGGAGGAGGAACAGTCTTCCTTGCTCGTGGTGAAAGTCAGCCACTGAATAAGGAGCTCTGCTTGTGCAAGTGCATTCTGGGAAAAGGAAAATGTCTCTGCTGAAACAAAACTGAAGTAGGGCTTCAAACCCCCCCGGGACTCACTGTTTAGGATGTAAGTGAACAAATGTTGAGGGAACATGAGCTGCGAAGAGCGCTAGCTTTAGTACGGCTTCAGGTGTGGGAGCTTTTTTCTGCTTTCACACAGGTGCTGCCACGCTTTTTTTTTTTCCAAACTAAACTTATTTTTACTCAGCAGCAGAAGCGAGAGGATCTGCAGGTGCAGTCCTCATCTGTGCGTGTGTGTTCTCATTTCTATTAATTCCTACGGTGCCTCGGTCTCAGTCGGCCATCTGTGGTGGAGGATGACACAAGATCCCATACGCGCTAACAATAAGAGAAAGAGGCAAAGATTTATCAGGCCTCAAAAAGCTTATTTAATTAAAGTGAGTGTTGAGTGAGAGGGTAGAGGGCTATCAAATGAGACAGAGAGGGAGGTCTTCCCAGCAAACAACATGTTGGTCAAATTACCAGCAAGACGAGTGATTAACTCCAGTGGCAACACGCCAACTCCGAGTGCAAATGATCTTATCAATGGGAGTGGTGAATGTGACTAACACAGCTAGAAAGGCTTTTGCGGAGAACAATCCGGCTGCTTTCTTTTCCACACTGCAGCGTGACATCTGCGCTGCGGCCGCAGCCTTTACGAGGGCGTGAATCAAAGATGGCGAGAGCGCGAGGGGCATGAGCCCTGCCCGCGTCTGCGGCATTTCAAGCACATGTTCGCACTCGTCCCAGCCTGTAAATCGCAGCGTCTTCCGCTCTTCCTCTTCCTCCCCTCGTAAGATCAGTAGCGCTGTTGTTTTTCTGTCTTAAGCCTGTCACTTTTTAACAATCATCTCCATTAAATCACTCAAAAGGAAACTTAGCAGTCACAGAAACAAAAGAAACCACAAGCCCTTTTCTTGTTTGACTTTTTTTTCCTTTTAGTCAGTTTTTTTTTGTCAAGCAACAGAAGTAAAACTGTCTACATCAATGGCAAATCTCACAATATTCCTATTCAGTACCATCCCTCGGGGGAACAGGAGGAAGAGATAGAACAATTTTGAACAGCAGCAGCACTTTCCTGCACATTTTATGAACATCTCTAATTGTGCTAACTTTTTTTTTTGTTTTGTTTTTTTCTTGTCGAGCAACAGAAGTAAAACTGTTTACATCAATGGCAAATCTCACAGCATTCCTATTCAGTACCATCCCTCGGGGGAACAGGAGGAGGAGATAGGACAATTGTGAACAGCAGCAGCACTTTCCTGCACATTTTATGAACATCTCTAAACTCGCCAACAACGCGATGAATGAAGTCATGCAGCCACTTAAACTCTTGAACTCTGTGGAGCTTTCCCAAAGGAACTTTTATTCATGATATGTGGCTGTGACCATCGAGACTGCAGGCAGTTTGACAAAGCAAAAAAAAAAAACAGAAAACAACGTTCATTCAAAAGTTCACAAAATGCTCAGAGCTCAAAGGCGGCTCTGAACGGCAGGATGATCATGTTTGCTTGTCAGGATTGAAAGCATAGCTGCTTGTGCGCTTTCTTTCTAAGCTACAAGTACCTTCAAAGCATTTGTGTTTTACTGCTGAGCTTCAATATGAGAACATCTCCAAAAGACATCAGAAACATTTCAACTAATCATCATGTGTCTGCCTGCAGGTCTGCATGAAAGCATGGATTTATGTGCTGAGTCGTATTTAAAGTCCAATTGTTTTTTTTAAGTTTTCCCATTAGCAACTGCTATTTGAGGCAATTCCAACCACAGATTCCCAGTCTGCTCATAATAAAGCTGCATTGTTATGCTCTTGGCCCCGCCCCCACTGACAGTCATGTGACCAGAGGGAGAAAGTTCATGAACTCCCCAAGGCAGGCAGACAAACACATGAGTACAATTTGGAGCTACATAGATGCACATGGATTTCTACACTGGGTTTTTGTTGTCGCTTTTTCCCGTGGTGGCCTTTTCCTTCCCCTCATGCAAACTCAAGGTTAAAGCATATGCAAGTCTTCACAATGACCTTTATCTCCAAGAGTCACATCAGCAGACTGCGAGGTGAGATATGTCACAGTTCTTCCCCCCTCGCTACAAGAGAAAACAACGGGGGGAGCACGAAAGGTTACATGTTTAAAACAGAAACAAAGCAATACGTCCAGACTTGAGAGCCGAAGGCTGCTTCTTGAGGTGCTGTCGGAGCTTTAGTCTTTTTTTTTTGTAGTTGTGGTGTTTTGGCACTGACGGCCCAAGTCCTCCATTACCGGCAAAGAGAAACAGTCCAAAAACTCCTCTGATTGGGGCCATACCTGTCAGTCAAGTCATCTGATAAAATCATTGTCACACCGAACAAACATAAACGAGTTACTTTATGAGAACTGTACAGCCAAAAGAGACAAAAATAGACACAAAAATAGACTTGATATATTCTGCTAGGACAGCCCTATTAGTGCTAGCTGCTAAGACGGGGCAGAGAGACAGACAGATAAAAAGG